>NW_026652276.1:154366556-154371881 GCF_009828535.3 Hylobates moloch | reverse complement strand
CCTATTCCTTCAGTGGATAGAATTAGAGCCTGTAATACAGTTTATTAAAAGAAGTGTTTATTAAGCTCCACGATTATGTTAGACACTGTGTTAAGCACTAAACTTCCAAAGATAAGTAAGGTTGAACCCCTTCCTCAATGTAGAAAACAGATTATTTCAATTCTCTGTGGCATATTCAATAATAAAGGCAAGCACAAGTTTCAGTGGAAGCATATAGAAAGACTGTTGGGCCCGTGGTAGAATCCGACTAGATACCTCAAAGTGTCATGCATGATACTAGAGTAGGAGATTACAGGACAAAGACACATTATCAAATGAAACACATTAGCATGGAGAGAGGGCAGAGGAGTTTGGGTGTCCAAAAGTAAATTACAGAGAGGCAAATGTAAGCAGAGACAAAGAAGGTGCAACATTGTGGGAACTGTGGAGGGTTATAATAAGCCAGTGGTCATTAACAGTGGATTTAGAGCCTTTTGGTTAGAAGAGTGGTCTCCAGAGCTAGACTGCCTGGGTTCAAACTCTGGCTCTATTCCTACCAGTTTGTAACTGTGACAAGTCATTTTACCCTGTTGTCCTTCAGTTTGCTCTTTCATAAAACAGGAATGAGGATAATAATAAAATTATCCCATAAGGGTATGATCAAGATTAAATATGCAAGATATTTATAAAGGCAAATGCCATGTAGTAAGCACTCAATGAAAGTTACTATCATTATTTTTAAACTAGAAGACGAAGGGAGCCAATGGGCAAGAGAGCTGATTTTAGCACCACATTCAAAACTCAATCCTGAAAACTAACTCTATTCCCAACCCTAACCTGAAGTGTCACAAACGACAAGAGAATGAATCAGGGCCAACAACGTGAATGTATTTGCAAAGCTCTGTCACCACATACACATCTGACAATAGCTCAGGAGCATCAAGTTCCCTTATGGAGCGTGTCCATTTATTCTCTGCTTTTGAAGGTAACAGCTTTTGTGCTCCTTGCATCTATAGTGATTGGCATATTGCCAATCAAAAATAACTGAGTTGAGGACATTGTGTTTCAAATTTACAATGCAATACAAATTCCCTGTTAAAAGGCAAATCCTTCATTTCAAATTGTTGACTCAGAAAATCCTTAAAAAAGAATTTCGGCTGTTTAAATTTAGCATGCTGAGAAAGACCAATCTTAAAATATTGTTTGGCTCTAGGCCCATAACATTTTCGCTTTATTCTTTGTTAGTGTTTGTCTTCTGTGATAAGAAGACAAGTGACAGTAATCATGTTAGTCTCTGTAACACTTCACGTTTTACCTAAATGAACCATTTTGTTTTTATCCTCACCAGTTAAAGATGGCCTTTTGCTTCCTGGCAAATTTTCAGAAAGTGATTGTGCAAGAACCAGTGATATTTCCAATTACTCTTTTACCTCTTCAGTCAGCATCTGGCCTTTCTCCCCCACTTTTCTTTGAATCATTGTTTTTCCACTTTTAAAAAGAGTATGTAAAGGAGATTATCTGATGACAAGCATAATCTAATTTTTGTAAGAAGATCTTACAACTATTTAAAGAGATATTTTGAGTTTGCACTTTATCTGTGACTAAAGCTCTCTACCCCGCACACACACTCCAAAGAGTTTGTTATTTAGTGTCCCTCAGGACAAAGAATGTGGACATATTTTTGGACCAGCCTTCCACTATATGATTGCCTTATTTTCTTTTTATACCCTCTGTGTTTAGATCTTCCAACTTTCCTCCTCTCATATTAACTGCATTATCTTCCATTCTGGCAACGTCTGCGTGTTCATTTTCAGAGTTTGTGTAGCCAAAGCAAAGCCTGAAATTGGAATGGTGAGTGTGCCAACTTTGGATCTGGGGTCAATGCAGGTGGATTCCAGTTTAGGTGGATCCAATCTTGGATATCATCAGAGAAGGAAGATCTCTGAAGCACTATCCACCCACGGCATCCACAAAATAATATGCTCAACCCCACCCCGATCCATAGTAGAGTACCATTTTAATTTTTTTTTAAGTAGCAAAGCAATTAAGAATTAGAGGTAGTCACACCTAGTGGTAAATTCTAACCCAGCATTCACTAAATATGTTGCTTTCAGAAATTTGTTTATTTCTTCTGAGTCTGAGTTTTTTCTAAAGAGGAGAAAAGGCCATCTCCTGTGAGGGGCATATGTAAATGAGAGAGCCTGTGTAAAGCTCTTGACCCAGTATGTGCAACTGCTGCACTCAAAATAACCGCCCACTATTCATTCATTGTGTGACGAACAAAGCACATGAGGAAATAATCCAGGGCTATCAAGTAGTTGAACCTACTTCATAGTAAATACCCAAGATATTGACTATGGTATTGGTAAAACCATATGTGACTCACTTGGTCAGAATTTGCACTGGTGTTTTACAAGAGAAAGAAAATGCTATTGCTGGGAGAGAGGCAATAGGAATAGGCTTCTTCACTATTTTTCCTGGAGTTTGCCCTGGGCAAGTGCTCCTCGGCTAGAGGTATTACTCTTTAGAGAATACTGCAACAGTACTGTGCATATATAGTATGCACAGAGCCTTCAGCTCTGTTCCTGAAGGCAGCCAGAAGAAGCATCCAGGAGAGGATCATCTTAAGATGTCATTTCAAGCCTATCCGTCCATCACAGTCGTTATTAATAGGTAGAAATAGATTTCGCAATCAGCAGCTATCTTCATCTGGCTTGTCGGACTATAACTCTCCCTTCTTTCAATAGTGTGCAAGAAAAAAAACATCAGTCATAGGATACTAGTTCAGACACTATCCCAGCAAAACTTACCAATGGTTTAACTTAAATTGTTAAAACAATTTAAATAATTGTTTTATTACACAAATGATTTTGATAATCTTCTTCCCAGTCATAACATGAGCTTTGCTTACCAGTAGGACAAGAAAGTATGAAGCAAAGGCATTGCCACCACTCAACTCCAACTACCTAAGTTTCTATATTTAAAAAAAATTTTGTCAATTTTTTATCAGTGCTCTTAAACTAATTTTCCTTCTCTTTAGCTACATACAGGTTTCAGGTAATAATAGTTGACTCTAGAGTATTAGGGAACTGCTTGCAAATTTGCTCCAACCATATTCTTCCATTCTTCATATAGACTTTTCGTTTTCTTTCTCATTGCTGTCAAAAATTTTTAATCACCTTCATGTATGCACTATTGTAGCAAATACATTCCCTGAATTGTATTTTACTCAGTGATTCACAAAGTCACATGTAGACTTTATGCACAGGGATACTATGTGTGTGTGTGGGATGGATCGCCTATAACAAATTGGGTACTCCAACAATGCCAAAAAATATTAAGTAAGCCTTTACACCTGGAGATGCCCGTTGACATTCTTGACGTGTTTTATTTTTGGTAAAAGCATGAAGATTTGGTGGATTAGAGAAAGAGTAGCATAATTTAAAACTGAAATTATAGGATAAGAGTAGACCTTGGTTACCTATTTGCTAAAGACAGAGGATTTCAGAATTACTTTTTCACAATTGTTATTTCACAAATTTTGAAGCTTCTTCTCCTATGGAATATATGCTAGCCTATGGATGTATCCAGATTAAAATCCTACATTCTCTTTTAGCTAATTTCTGTTTTGTCAATAATTTTTCTTGGAGAAAAATGTACTAATACAGTGTTTTCTCCAATGATCCTCCAACTAAGTCTAACATTTTTGTGTAATATATCCTTTCTGCTTGAGGGATTTCCCCCCCCTCACCCAGCCACTGCTGCCCCACCACCACTATCAAAATCTGGTCAGTGAAAGAGGACCTGGTTAGGTACCCCAACATTTTTAGATTAATTATTTCTGATTTCTTTTCGAGAAAAGACCTTCAGTATTCTGCTTGCGTTCATGTTTATTCGGTCATTTGCTTTACAATGACTGGTCCTTGCTGACCTGTTTTTAAAAGAGTTGGTTATCTGCAATTTGAGCAACCAGTTGAAGTTGTTTTTTAAAAGTTTTAAGCCTTCATTTTCTGCCAGTGAACACAATGCTGCTTGGCTTCTAAGTATAGAGCCATCTACGTAAAAATCGCCACTTTAAAATCACAAGAAAGAGACTGTTCAGCAAGTGGAGGAGATTGTTGCAGCAGGAAGAAACTGAGGGAACCCTCCATGTGGCACCCACTAAAGAGTATTTGAATGTTTATCGTATCATCAGTGTGGCCTAGGCTGTTGCCTAGCAGTTATCTAGAGACCTACTTCACATTTTATTTTAATTTAATAAGGTAAATCAAAGACTTTTGTTTGCTTGCTTGCTTGTTTAGTTCACAGATTAGGAATAAATCTGGACTGGAACTTGTAGCAATTAACTAGGGCATTTGAAAGTCTAAGCCAGCCTCTTTATGAATTACCTTTTGAAAAGGCAAGCTGCTATCTCATTGGTAACTTTCAGGAGACCACTCTTGGAGTTAAATTTAGAAAACATTTATCACTTGTGTTGCCTAAAATCACAATGAACACGGCACTTTCTGCATAGCTAATACACAAGCGGCATCCGCCTGCAAATCACAGAGCACCCCTACTATAGCATAACTAGGACAGGAGTCAGGGAGACGAACCGATTTAACATTTCATGGAGAATTCAAAGCTATGCTTCTCTAACTTTCTCCCCATTTCTTCTCAGCTTCCCTTCCCCCGCACCACATACCCAGAAGCCACTCAATTTGCCAACCATGTCCAGTTTAACTTACTGCAGTGTGATGCAGGCGAAAGCTGGGCGCATCTCTGAAGCGAGAGCCACTGCTTTTCCGGAGAGGAACTGGGACTAGCCAGCTCTCAGGATCCTTTCCAATTCACACGCTCCCCGCACAGTAAGAAGGCTCCCACACAGCTCGGCTTCCCCAGAGGAGTGGAGCTTCAAGAACTCTGCTCACAGCATCCTCCTCCCCACTGCCACCCCCTTCCAGAACACCCGGCCCATTGGAACTAGTGTCTGAAAGATGGAAGTCGACTTCCAGGCAGCAACACAGGCTGCCTGCAGTTCACCCGTCTCTGATCATTTGCAACTCAAAAACAGCGGAGGCTGAAAGACGTAGGTTTCCGGAGCCTGAAAGTCATCTTTGGCGTCCCCCTTCCCCACCTCTCACTCCTCCCACTTCATCCCCGCTCCTCCATCGCGTCCACCCCCAGTCCTCCAGTCTCCCACTCAAGCTAGCTATCACAAATGATTATTTTATCATCCAAACCAGTAAGCAGCTGAAGGAAACAATTTGTTAGAGATGAAATACCTGTTGTCCATGACTAACGCTCTTCTTTAGTCTCTCTTAGTCCTTGATTTATTTCAAGACGCGTTGATATTGGAATTCTGTG
>NW_026652276.1:154203614-154366546 GCF_009828535.3 Hylobates moloch | reverse complement strand
GTGTGTGTGTGTGTGTGTGTGTGTGTGTGTGTGTGTGTGTGTGTGTGTTGAGGAGGAGGCGATTTGCGCGGCTGCAAGCACCAGCCCTGCCTCTCTCTGGCTGCCGCTTCTCCAGCTGCTGTTGCTACTCTTGCTGATGGAGCTCAGGGGAAAATGAGACAGGGAGACAAGGCTATACAGCTGTTTAACTGCTGGTCCAGTTATAAGACAGGGGAGGAGACGGTGCAGGTGAGAATCTGTTGAGACAGTGAGCTGGATTCACTGCAATTACTACCACTCACTATACATCTCAGGCAGGAAATATGATACCTGTCTCCCCTCTCCCTTCTACAAATGTAGTCCTTGATGGGTCATTGTTCAGCAATCATCTGCCTAACCCACTTCTACCAATTGTAGCAGCTGTAGACACTCTTGCTGCATTCCGGCTTGGTAACCTCGGAGCAGGTGACTAGAGGATGGATGAAGTAGAAAGGCAGTTAAATATTGAGAGAAACTCTATGCACGTGTAACCAATCAGGGCACAGATAAAAATAACAATTTTGAAGCATGTGTGTAAAATAGTGTATTAGGGTAAGAAAAATGTAAGTAAGTCAATAATCAAGATTTTTGTGGACTGTGTACAAAACCAGACAGTTATCAAGCAGTGTGCTTACCAGCTTATAGCTTATATACGGGGTATCTTGACTTAGAAAGTCCCGTGGTTGCTCTTAACTTATCTATATAATATTCTCAATGATTTCAATGCATTAACATCTCTCCGTAAGCTACAGACTCTGGTAAAATCAACTTGATTCTGTCTTCTATTAACTTTCATTTGCTGCCCTTATTGGCTGCTCTCTTTAATCTCCAACATATTCTCATAAAAAATACGACATTTGGCAGAACTTAGAAATGGAAGACGTTCTCAAATCCCCCAAAGAATAGAATACTTCTTAATTACTAGTAACATTTGCTCTAGTAATAGTCTGTCTTCACTTTCTTGTTCTGTAGATTGAGTAATCATGAAAAACCCCTCCTAAATACACACACACACACACACACACACACACACACACACCACTTAATTGAATAGTACTTTTAATACACTTTCAGCCTCCAGTTGTCTGAGCTAAAAATAAACTTAATTCCTTTTGATTTTATTTGTAATGCATGCCTTTAATTATTTCTGCCTCTGAGTACTTTCATATTGGCCATATTTTTTCCCAGGTGTTAGGGCTTGTGTAATCAGGGTTAATCAGGGTTAAATTAAACAGAGGGGAACACGGAAGAAAGAAAATTTAAGAAAAGACCCAGAAGGAAGAAAATAACCCAAAAGGATTAAATAATACATCTTTTCCTGATGTGTTTATATTAGAAAATTACTGCCTTTAGCTAAACAAAGACCAGTTAATGAGCAAAGCATTTATCAATTATCCAACAAATATCAATTTGCCAAAGCCAGCCTAACTTCAATTTTAACAGATTTTATCAGAGGCTAATATTTTGTTTTAAAAATCATATAATACCTTAAATGCAAATAGTATCCAGAATTTTTTAACGTCAAAATTCTAATTAACATGATGCCAAATACCTATTTTTTCTCTTCATTTGTTGTCTGTCCATTAAATAATTATTATGTCACACAATTAATATTATTAACAGTCTGAAGAGTACCTTTTTTATTCTTGTGTACACTACAGTGTAAGGAAGTAGGCAAAAGAAGTCTCTAGCACATAGAAATATATTTTGATACAAATGGCCAACTTTATCCACAAATGGTACGATTTTAAACCTACCCTGCTCCACAAATTCATCCCTTACTATAACTACCAGGATCTTGCCATTTGTAGTTTAGCAGGGATTTCTTTTTGATTTTTTGGTTATTGTTTTTTGTTTTTACCTTTACTCCTATTTTGAAATTAAATCATATTTAGGAAGAGTACTAACACTTTAGACATTATTGAGAGATGTAATTTATTAGCTATCTTCGTTATAAATAAGAAGGAGTCTAAACATCTGGTCTGGGTAGAGCTGGAAGAACCACAAGATGTTAAAATAATTGGTAATGAGTATTTAATGTCCATCTTGTTAGTTTTTTTTTTTTTTACAGCTTATAGCATTACTAAGATTCACTTTAAGAAAAAACCACTCTCTTAAAACTACAAGGTTTGGTAATAGAGGAAGAAAATTTTCAGTTAAGGATTGGTGATTGAATCTTATTCCTGACTCATAACTCAAGATTTTCCATTTTGTGGTAAAACTTACAAATCACTCTCTTACAACACTGTGCCCATTTCTCCAAGATGCTTCTCTGCTCCCATCACTAGATTTTCAGAAACTTCATGGGAATCTATTTATCGTTCATCAATCTAAAAAATAAGTAAGAGAAAAATGAACTTGCTCTATAGATACCCATTACTCAACATAATCATCAATTTGTGAAAATATATAGAAATGAATCATATTAATTTTCATCTACATCTCCTTCATCATCAAAACAAGTATTCCCAAACTAAATTTTGTAATTTAATGATAGTCATTTACTGAAGAGAACCCAAAAGTTTGCAAACTGTACAACAGCAGAAGCAAGCCATGTTTGCTTAGTTCATTCATGTGTCTCTAGCAGCTACCAAAGTGCTTAGAAAGTGGTATGTGCACAGTAAAATAACTTTTGAATACGTGAGTGAATGAATTAATCTATGAGTGCAGGGCATTGGGAAGATAAGTGAGCTGGAAATAAGGGTGTTTGAATTCTTTTCATCTTTTTTCTGCTGCTAAATAACTGGCACTTTAAGGATGTGACTCACTTCTCAGGGTCTCTAAGTGTCCTTTCATATCTATCACCCACAGACTCCACAAAACTGCACAATAATGCCTGTCCTTAAGATTCCTCCAAAATGAATTTTCAGCTATGCAAATGCAATCAATAAAGTTATCTAGAATCTAATTTCCTGACCATTTTCAAGGTCCTATTTAATCCCTAAGAAATTCACAGCTCTCTCTCTACTCCCCTTTTGACTTCGAAATCCCTACCTAGTCACTGGACTAGAGCCTTAAAAAAAAAAAAAAAAAAAAAAAAAAAAAAAAAAAAAAAAAGATTGTTACACATTTATGTGTGCTTGTTCCTAAAATGTTAGCCTTATATCAAGGATTACAAGCGAGATAACTTTCATTTACCTTTCATCACTCTTAATAAATTAATTCTTAAACAAACAAAATAAATGATGAGAGACAGAGCTTAAATTGTGAAGTATCAGAAGTTACTGACATTAGAAACCTATCTTTTTTCTTTTTTCTTTCTTTCTTTTTTTTTTTTTTTTTTTTGAGATGTATTCTCTCTCTATTGCCCAGGCTGGAGTGCAATGATGCGATCTCGGCTCACTGCAACTTCTGCCTCCCGGGTTCTAGCGATTCTCCTGCCTCAGCCTCCCAAATAACTGGGATTACAGGTGCATGCCACCATGCCCAGCTAATTTTTGTATTTTAGTGGAGACAGGGTTTCACCATGTTGGTCAGGCTGGTCTCGAACTCCTGACCTCATGATCCACCCACATCAGCCTCCCAAAGTGCTGGGATTACAGGTGTGAGCCACAGTACCCGGCCTCCAGAAATCCATCTTTAATCACAGCACTGTATGTAAACTGGTGCTTAAAAATTACTTTGTCATGTTAATGTTTTTCAACAAACATTTATTAAACATCTATTATCTGCAAAGCATTGGGAAAAGAAACATAGTTCAATAGGATATAGCTTTATCTTTTAAAGAATATACAATCCCATAAATAAAGGTATTCTCATTTTAAATTTTTTATATAAGTATTTTATCTTTCAAAAAAAATTAAATTGCTCAATAATTTAAATCCTTACCAACTTTGGCTTTAATCATGGGAGGATAGCTACTTCCTAAATTTAACAAAGTGTCATACGGGAACTTTTCCACTGGTTTTAAATCAATGAATCAGTGGGACATAAGCTGAAAGGTTAGGAGAAATTCGGAAAAGACATGATATTATTGCACTCCCCTTGAAAAGAATAATGATCATAAAATATGGGATTTGATAGGCCTTCAGATCTCTTTGGGTCCAATTCTCCTCTTTTACAGGAGAGGAAACTAACAAAATAGATCGCCATCACTTATTTCTGGGCAGGCCATTTACAGGTCTTTCCACTGGACTTCCTGGCTTTGTCACAAAACAGATGTGCTTCAATTCCCAATTAGGTCAATTACTGGCTCCATGACCTTGGGAAAATAATTTTTTTCTACACCTTAGTTTTCTCACCTATGAAATGAGGATGTCTATAGCACCTACCCCACAGAGTGGTTGAGAGAATCAAATAATGTGTCATCTGTGAAGCACATAGCACAGTGCCTGGCAGCATTCTGCCTGTGCACTTACATGTATACGTGCATGAACACACACACATGTGCACGGGGTAATGGTTTTCATAACTGTGTACCCTGTCTTCATTGAAACCACAATTTCTGAGGTTAATATTTAAGTATATGACTTACAAATTATTCTTATTTCTTTATACATAAATACGTAACTGAATGGTGATGGCAGAATCTGAATGATTCTTAGGGGCAGCAAGCTTATTGTTGGCCTAGTAGGCAATTTTAAATCAGAAAGACAATTCTTCCTCTGCTTCGATGAAGGTACCTGGTATTATAAAGTGCTCTGAGCAATGATAAATAATATGAATTAGTGAAGAAGATATTCAGTAAAACTTTCTGAGCCACCCACAATGTGTGAAGTCCTAAGCTGGACACATAATTAAGGAACCACAGAAAATGCAGCAAAACACGATTTAAAGCACAGCATAGAAATTCTGTGACAGAGAAATTGTAGTTGTCCAACTGAAGTTTTATGTGGAAAATTAGCAGACTGTAATATAGCCCAGCCATTTATTTGGCTGTCTCAGTGATGGATGTGGAGTAAACTATAATTGATTTAACAATGGTCATCCACACAGTGTTCCTGAAGATGTCCATGTTTTATACTGCATGACCTCACTTTATTATTTAGACCAATTGTTTAAAAAAAGAGAAGGCATATATATTGTTGTGACTTTTTATTTTATTTTTTCTGAGAAACTACATAGGCCAATTTAACTAGTTCTTCTATACCCACTCTAACGCTTGAGCAATATCCCATCACTCTTCCTAACACACTGGAGGCATTTAGGTGTCTCTACATTAGACTTAGAGGCCAAATTATATTCATATTTACACAGAGCCCTACTCACAGAAGGCACTCAAAAGATTTTCAGTTGCATTGATATGGACTTGTATCAAATAATCATTTTAAATGTCAGTTTTGAAAGAGAACAGAAAACCTCCATCTAATAGCTAAATCTTTAAAACACCATGCTATAAATTGCAAATAAATACATTAGCTTTATGCCATCTAAATGATTAAATCTGTTTATATTGTTTACAATTTAGAGAAGAATGCCTTAACATAAAAGCAGATTTTTTTTGGCCGAGTTGGGGAGGGCTTGAATAGCTTTCTATTATATCTTATATGTGATTTAACATTAGAGCTATTTTTTATTAAATGAAATCTTACATTTCTGTAACTTCTATAAAGACAGATAACTTGAAAGGAAGAGTGGAAAAATTTGTAACAGTAATGATAGCCTCATGCAGTATGCATCAAAATGCATATACATATAGACTGGTTTTGGGGTGACTTTAACAAAGCACTTTGTTGAAAAAACAGATGCTATGTAATTGTGGAAATTTAATAACAAAATTCATTATCATTATCTTCACTGTTGTAAATCAGCCATCTGTGTGGTATTTGTCCTTGAAGTTAGTTTGAAAAAGTAAGGATGCATTTCTTCAATTAACCTTCTCAGTCTATGACTGGCTGGAAGATAAATATGGATATTAAAATAATAAAATGTGTTTGTAAAATAGAAAAGCTCATTCTAAGCCTCAATTAAATGTCCTTAAAATTGAACTCTTGTTTTTAGCGATGGCTTTCTATTGTACATTTCCTGCAACCAACTTGAAGAATTGAAGAAGAAAAACTTAATCATGTATGTACTGTGTAGCTCACACAGCTATGTCTGTTAAAGCCAATTTGTTTCATCCTATGGTGAATAATGTCTTATCTTTATATTGTAACTATATTTTAAAATGTCGATTCTCAAAAAAACTCAGCATAAAGAAAGACATGCTGAAAGAGGAGGTGTTTTGTGCAATGTTGCCTTTTACTAATCATTCTTACATGCTTTTAATAGCCTCTTTATTCTTATGAATATCAATATTATGCATGCACTATATTATTGGGATTTAGCTTCATAGGTCTATGCAGAGTGTTGTTAAGAAGCACTTTAATAATTTGTAGAAATTGAAAAAAAAGTTTTTCATTTAACATGTTTAAAACAGTTATACCCAGCCCAATGTTTAAAACTGAGGTTTCTTGGCTAGTATAAAAATTTAAATCTGCAAATGGCCTTTATCACATGTCAGATTGCAAAATAAGAATACATTGCATAATTAAAACAATGATTAAATATATATTTAAAAATCAGTCACTTTATTCCTCAATTGGGATGACCTGAATTCAGAAACCATATTTGTCTTGGGTGATTTATCTAAAACTGGCTTTTGAGGTTGAATAGTTTTTTTATAAAACATTAGCACATAATGTGTACTTTTACATCAATAGAAACTGACATCAAAATTAAGAGGGGAAAATTATGTTCCATTGGGATAATCTTGGGACTCTGTGATTTAATGATGCTTTAAATAATCAAAATCATGTATTAGCTGGGCACGGTGGGTCACACCTGTAATCCCAGCACTTTGAGAGGCTGAGGTGGGTGGATCACTTGAGGTCAGGAGTTCGAGACCAGCCTGGCTAACATGGTGAAACCTTGTCTCTACTAAAAATACAAAAAATTAGCCGGGCATGGTGGTTCATCCCTGTAGTCTCAACTACTTGGGACTAGTGACTAATGTAGTCCCTAGCGACTTGGGAGGCTGAGGCAGGAGAATTGCTTGAACCCGGGAGGCGGAGGTTGCAGTGATCCAAGATTGCGTCATTGCACTCCAGACTGGGTGACAGAGCGAGACTCCATCAACCAAAAAAAAAAATAAAGAAAGAACCCTATATACTAGAAGGCAAAAAACAAAACAAAACAAAACAAAAAACACACCTGTGATAAGTAATTTATTATGCATTGAAAAGATTTTTTCCAAAATATATTAAAAGAAAAAGACTGGAAGACATACACCTTTATGGAAACTTTTGGTTTTCTTTTTTGTCCACCAAAATTGTTCATTTTAGCAAGAAAAAATACTTTTATGTTAGGATTTAATCTAAGATATTTGATCAACAAATAACACATTATTTAACTATTATAACTATCTTACGAAGAAGATACTCTTGTTACTTTCAATTTTCAGATGAACAAACAGAAGTACAAAGAACTTAACTAATTTATCCAAAGACATACAACCTGTGGGAATGACAAAAGCACTGAATCTCTGTAATCTGGCTCCAAAATTCCTATTCTTAACACCTCTGCTACATTGCTTCTCCACTTTAAAGAGACATATATTATTTAAGATTTGAAATTTGAATGCTGAGGGCAACACAGCAGTTAGTTGATTAATCTATGTTTAATCAGTATAGAATATCACTTATGCTTGAAATATTGATATGTTATATTAGCTTTAAATCACCTGGGGGTGATAATTTAATAACCCAATTAAACTCCACATTCAAGCTTTCTTTCATTTTTTCATGTTGTAATCTATCTCAAGCATATGCATATTTACTGCCATGTATAGTATCATATACTTTATGCCAAAGTAAGAAATAACTGTATACAGCCATTAATTCATTAATCTTAATATATATATATATTGACCTTGTGATGTATACATGTAGTAAAACATGTTATGCTATTATAGTTATCAATTTTTTGTAGTGATTTGCAATTACAGTATGAACTCATTGACAGAAGGGCCATATTTTATTTGCTTATCTTTAGTTCTTTGAAAAAAATAATGGAATTAGAAGCACTACCAAAATTATCACTGTATCAATAAATGTAGTTGTGTAAGGATCTGTCCAAATGCTGAAAATATTTTAAATAATTGATCTTATTTCATATTCTGGTGTTGGAGTATAAGTATTTATATTTTCATTTTTTTATTGAGCTTAGGATAATTAATTATACAGTATATTTATTATTTTAAATATTTTTCAATGTCATTAACTTATAAGCTCTATAAGTACCAGGATTCTCAGAGTTTTTTTCCTCCCACTGGGGCTCCAACACTCAGCTCAATGCCTGGTGCTTTGTCACTGAACTTTAATGATTTATTAACTACCCAAGTGTAAATTGAATTAACAAATTCAGGAACTGTTGATAAATCTCTTCTTTTTCTGTGTTTCCCTTTAAAAAACAGACCGGCTTTTTCAAATCTATATCACCTGAGAAAGACGTATGTGTCCACCTGGGGTTTTCACAAGTACCTTAGCTATAGGAAAAGCATCTGGGTACTATGAACCAGGACAGCAAAACTGCAACAACGCTGTTTCATTCAACCTCAGGTGGGAGACCAAAGATATGAAAATAAAAATGAAGGCAATTAGTAAAATTAATGGACCATTCTCTGTTATAGAGTTTCTAACTTTGTTTACATAATAACATGTTAGAATATTATACGTCAATAAAACAGTATGCAGATGCCAGAAAAAAGGAAAGTCTGGCTAATATCTAAAATGTTTGGACTATGTTCAAAACACATCTGAGTTCTGATTGTTCTGTACTTGTTTTCGTTTGTTTGCTTCTACTCAGTGTCCTGTGCCCTTCTTCTGGTAACAAATTCTGATTTTTCTTTGAATACAATTTTATTGGAATATAAATAGAGGCAACTTTGTTTCCAAGGCCAAGTGGACATATATTAGATGAACCGGATTCTCTCTCTAGAAATTTAAGCTTTCCAAAGTATGCAAAGCTGTTGGAGGTGATACATTCCACAAGAAACATCCTCATATGTTTCATATCTAGATCTCCAAATAGGCCTATTTCCTAATGTTTCTAAGCCCAGTCCTATGGTGGTTTCTTTTAGTCAGTCAACTACTTCATATTTGTTGAATATTATAATTTTGCATCAAGTAAGCAGAATTCATTTAATTTTCCTGCAATAAGAACATTAGCAGTTAGATCAAGCAACAATGAAACGTTTAGAGTGTGCCTCAGAGGAATGAGTTCACTGGGGGACTGGTTGGGGCAATTCATCTGATAGCAATAGGTAGAATGTGCTGGAACAAAATGAGACAAGCACCTGGAGGACCACACAGGAGGCTGTTGAATAGCTTACATGAGAAGTCAGAACTGTTTTCATGGAGTTAAAATAAGAAGTATTTAGTGTTATGTAGATTCAGCCACAAAATTCATCATTATTTCTTTCCTTAGCTGCAACAAAGTAGGACTAAGTGGATGCCAGTGTCAAGGCTAAATATTGTCGTGGAAATCTATCATCATAGGTTTTATCGCTTATGTCATTTTATGATGTTAATTGTGGCTCCAGGCTCCATTTCTCTTGTAGGGTGCAGAGTTTCCCACACATATGAGTGTCCCATATGTCTACCTCTTACCTACAGATAGAGTCATCTTTCATATTGGTTTGTACAGAAAGCACTTCTCTGTTCCTTTTAAGTTGTCCCTCATTATTTTAAATGAATGTTCCTTATTTCACTTGTCAAAGGTAATTATTCCCCACAATTTCTTTCTGATTTTGTGGTTCTCGTCAAGTGCCCCACTTTGTTCAACCTTCTTTCTCAGAAGATGTCATTTCCTTCAGTTTCATCAAGAAAGGTGGTGCTGGTTAGCACTCTTCTTAGCTTTGCCAGCCTCACTCACAGTGTTCCAGCATTGTGGATCAGTCTTCATACTACTGTCCTGTCATTCACCATCATACCCTTACTCAAGATGTCTTCTCTGCCCTGAAAGATTGATGGTGCTATGACCTTTCCTTGCTTTGTTTGGCACACAGTAACTCCTTATTTCATACTCAGCTCTGTTCTCTTCTCCTCTGGAAAATATACGATTTCACCCTTTGTTGACTACATTTGCACATGCATACTGAGCAGTTATTCTGTTTTCAGCATTATGGCACTTTTTACATTTTCTAGAAAATTTCTGTGAATACTCCTGTTGCTCCCACTAAAACACGTAACTTCTTGAGGTTATGTATCCTAATCATCATAATATTTCCTACCTTTGATTAAGAAAATTGTGTCCTACGTACTAGATATTGTGTTAATCACTGTAAATACAAACACAAATGCCACATATTTCTCTGACATTAAGGACCTTTAACTACGTGGAACCCAAGGAACAATTCTAATATTTCAGAGGAGAGTGATAACAATAGGAAAAGTAGGTCTGGAAGAGCAAAGAAGCAGGCAAACTAAATTAAAATGGGAAGAAAATGACATGGAAGTTTTTCCTGGGGTAGTTGACATTTGGGAAGAATTTTCAAGGATGACTTGCTAGATAAAAAATAATGGTAAAATCTTTTATAGTTTCAACTCACTCCAACATATAAAGGTCATGGAAGCCATCACTCTCATCCACACATCAAGACAAAGCTAAATAAGCTAATCAATAACTTTTCTTAGGTTAATCAGCAAATGGAGTTCACAGAGTAAATACTACCCACAAAATCGAAGAGACAAGCAAACACAGAGAATCACAGCTGAGATCAGCCTATCTAGAAAAAAACACTTGAGCAAGTAACTGGTATCAATAGTTAAATGTAGCCCTACTAGGTTCTCGTGGTGAAGACTGGAGAAAAATTACTTTCCCTCATGCTTTAGGGAGAGGAAGGGAAAAAGTAATTGTTTTAAAATATCACAGGGGAAATTAATGATTTTGAAATAAGTCCATAGTATTTATAATGAAGAATTGCTCTCAGGAGAAATGCTTTGCCAGAGCCTTCTCTGACCTGGAAAAACATCAGTTAAAAAGCTCAGCTCCATCATCCCTTCTTGTTTCACATAAGGGGAAGGAAAAGAAAGGCTGATATACCCATCTGAGGTCTCTGCCAAAGGACTCAGATCCACTAAGAAAACTGAGATTTAATCATAAGATTATAGAAAACTACACGCCCAAATACTTAGAACTTCATCAACAGGGCTTACCACTGAAAGAGCTACAAGACTCAGACTCTAACTAAGAAGAAGTTCTTTGGGAAACCCAATAACAAAAGGAAAGAAAATAAAACTAGGAGAAACTAAATCCTTTAGCACATACAACATAGCAAATATTAAGCACAACCCTCACTCCTAGCCACCTTAACATAAATGATCACACCAACGGCTAAGTTACCTCAGTTACCAAATACAGCATGTCTGGGTTTCAACAAAAAATTGTAAAGCATACTAGAAGCAAGAAAAAAACAAAGTCTGAAGAGACAAAGCAAGCGTCAGAACTAGACTCAGATATGACACAGATTTTTAAAATTATTAAATAGGGAATTTAAAATAACTAGGACTAATATGTTAAAGGATCTAACGGAAAAAGTAGACAACATTCAAGAACAGACAATGAATGTAAACAGAGAGAAGACTGCTCTAACAAAGAATCAAAAGGAAATGCTAGAAATTAAAAAAAAAAAAACAAAACAATACCAACACTGTAATAGAAATGGAGAAGATTTAAGATGGCCTCATCAGTAGACTGGACAGAACTGAGGAGAGAATCAATGAGCTTGAAGATAGGAGGAAAAGAAGGTTTTCTGAAATAAAATACAAAGAGGAAAAATAATTTAAAAAGTATAACAGACTAACCAAGAATTATGTGACAATTACAAACATAAGCATCATCTGAAAGAGAAGAAATAAGAAACAACAAGAGGCCAGGCATGGTGGCTCACACCTGTGATTCCAGAATTTGGGGAGGCCACATTGAGAGAATTGTTTGAGCTGAGGAGTTTGATACCAGCCTGGGAAATACAGCAAGACCCTGTCTTGACAAAAAATAAAATAAATAAAAATTAGCCAGGCTTGGTGACACATGCCTCTAGTCCCACCCAGCTACTTGGGAGGCTGGAATGGGAGAATCACTTCAGCCCAGGAATTCGAGGCTTCAGTGAGCTATGATCAAGCCCCTGCACTCCAGCCTGGCCTGAATCACCGAATGTGACCCTATCACCATAAAAAAAGGAAGAAAGAACAAGAAAAATTTGTTGATGTTATAACAGCTGTCTTCCAAAATTAATGGCAGACGCTAAACCACAGATCCAAGAAGCTCAGAGAACACTAAGCAGGATATATTCCCAGGCATATTATATTCAAGCTGCAGAAAAGCAAAGACAAAGAGAAAATCTTGACAAACGTCAGAGAAAATAAATGCTTTGCCTATAGAAGAACAAGAATACGAATAACATTGGACCTCCAATCAGAAACAATGCAAGCAAGAAGAAAGTGGAGTCAAGTATTTAAAGTGTGGAAAGAAAAAACCCCACCAACCTAGGATTCTATATCCAGTAAAATTATCCTTCAAAGGGGAAGAAGAAATAAAGACTGTCTCAGAAAAAAACACACAACAAACAAAAGAGAAACAGGGAATTTGTTACCTGTAATACTGTCTTGCAGGAAATGTTAAAACAAGTTCCTCAGAGAGAATAAAAATACATAGTTCAGAAGTTTGAATTTATCAAAGAAAGAGTATCAGAGAAGGCATGAATGAAGGTAAAATAAAAGGTTTTGCTTTTCTTATTCTTAATTAATAGATAACTATTCAACATAATAATAAGAATAATGTATGGAGTGATAATAGTTTATGGATAAGTAAGATGGATGACAACAACGTTATATGGAATAAAAGTGAAAAATAGGATATATGCTGTTATTCGGTACATGCAAATACCATCTTTGAAACAGCATACTATACTTCAAAGTGAACACAGATTAGTTGCTAATACATATTGCAAACTCTGAGATAACCTCTAACATTTTTGAAGAAGTATAATTAATATAATAAAATAGAAGAAAATAATATAATCATATCAAATAGTCAATTAAAAGAAGTGAAAGCAGTGAAAGAGGGAAAGATTTTTTTTTAAAAAAAAGAGCAAGTGCAGTGTGTAAAAAGCAGTTACAATCAAGCTAGACACCAGTCCCATTATATAGTCATTTTTAATATGATTGATCTAAATACATACAATAAAAACTTGTCAGAGGACATGTAAAAAAAGATTCAACAAATATATTAAAGGGATGGAGAAAGATAAACCATGCTAATGCTAATCAAAGTAAAGCTGGATTAACTGTGTTAATTTCAGACAAAGTCTATTTTAGAGCAAGAAAAATTATAAGCGATAAAAGAGGCATTATATAAGGATAAAGTTGACAGTTCCCTAAGAAGAAGGCATAACTGTTCTTTATGTGTGTGCACCTAAAAACAGGGCATTAAAGAACATGAGGCAAAAATGATAGAAATAGAAAGAGAAATAGAAAATTCATTATTATAGTTGGAGAGTTCAACACCTCTATAACTGCTATTGACAGCTCCAACAGGCAGAAAATCTGTAAGGATACAATTGAACTGAATATCACCATCAATCAACTATATCTAATTGACATTTATAAAAGATTTTGTCCAACAACAACAGAATACACATTCTTTTCACATTCCCATGGGGCACTCACCAAGATAGACTACATTCTGGGCCATAAAACACACCTTAACAAATTTAAGAGGTTATAAGTCAAGCAAAGTATGCTCTCAAATGGAACTACACAGAAATTAATAACAGAAAGATAGCTAGAAAATAATAAAATATTTAGAAATTAAACAGCATTTTTAAATAACAGGAGTCAAATAAAATGTCTCAGAAGAAATTTTAAAATATTTTAAACCAAATGACTAGGAAAACAATATTTATGTGAAAATATGTGGAACACAACAAAAGCAGGCTAAGAGGGGAAGTTTGTAGCACTGATTGATATATTATAAAAGAAGAGAGATCTAAAATCAACAATCGAGGCTTCCATCTTAGGACTAGAGACAGTAAAGCTATATAAATGTAAAACAATCAGAAGCAAAAAAAATAAAAGTTAGAGCAGAGGTAAACAGAATGGAAAACATGAAATCAATAGAAAAAAAAATCAATGAAAGCAAAAGTTAGATCTTAGAGCAATAAAATTAGTGAACTTCTAGCCAGGCCACTAACAAGAGAAAGAAAGAGAAGATGCAAATTACTAACATCCGCAGCAAAATAGCGGTCATCACTGATCCCATCTACAATAAAAAGATAATAAAGAAATGCTGGCCGGGCGCGGTGGCTCACGCTTGTAATCCCAGCACTTTGGGAGGCCGAGGCGGGCTGATCACAAGGTCAGGAGATCGAGACCACGGTGAAACCCCGTCTCTACCAAAAATACAAAAAAAATTAGCCGGGCGTGGTGGCGGGCGCCTGTAGTCCCAGCTACTCGGAGAGGCTGAGGCAGGAGAATGGCGTGAACCCAGGAGGCGGAGCTTGCAGTGAGCCGAGATCGCGCCACTGCACTCCAGCCTGGGAAACAAAACAAAAAAAAAAAACAAACAAACAAAAAAAGAAATGCTATACACAACTCTATTCTCACAAATTTTATAGTTTAGTTAAAACGGACTGATTCCTTGAAAGACATGATCTATCAAAACTCACATAAGCAGGAACAGATAATCCAAATAGGCTTATTTTTACTAAAGAAATTAAATGAACAATGAATAACCTTTTAAAGCAGAAACACCATTCCCAGACAGTTTAACATTTAAGGAAGAAATAATACAAATTCTCTAAAATCTGTTGCAAAAAAATACAAGCAGAAAGACCACTTCCCAACTCATTCTATGAAGCTAGCATTACGCTCATATCCAAATCCGACCTTTACAAGAATGAAAAACTACAGACAATTATATATCATAAATGATCCTCAACCACATATTAGCAAATTGAATACAAAAATGTATAGAAAGAACTGTACACCACTACCAAGTGAGATTTATTCCAGGAATGCAAGGCTAGTTGAACATTTGAAAATCAATAATACAATCAATCCCATCAACAAGCTAAAGGAGAAAAAATTATATGATCATATTAATTGATGCAGAAAAAGCATTTGCCAAAATTCAACACCCATTCTTCCTGAAAAATCTCAATTGCTAACAGGAGAGAAATTCCCCTATTTGACAAAGAATATCTACAATAAATCTACAGGTAACATCATACTTAACGATGAGAAAATAAGTGCTTATTTCTAAAATCCCAAACAATAAAAATATGTCTCCTCTTACCATTCTTACTCAACATTGTACTAAAAGTTCTAGGTAACATCGTAGATAAGAAAAGAAAATAAAAGGCATTCATACTGGGAAGTAAAAAACAAAACTCTTATAGGAGACATCGTTGTGTAAAAGTACAAAAAAAAAAAAAAAATGAAACAAAGGAAAAGCTTCCTGAAACTAATAAACAAATGTAGTAAGGTTGTGGGATACAAAGGTAATATATAAAATTAAATTGCCTTTCTATACACTGACAATGAACAATTGGAATTTGAATTTTAAAACACAATACCATTTACTCTAAAATTAGTGAAATAGTAAAGTGAAATTCTTAAGTATAAATTTAACAAAATATATACAGGATGTATATGATGAAACCTACAAATTCTAAAAGAATCAAAGGAGAGCTAAATAAATAGAAAGATGTTTCATATCCATAGTAGGAATATTCAATATTGTTTTGATGTCAATATTGATCTATATGCCAACTTGGTCTATAGAATCAATGCAATCCCAATCAAAATTTCAGCAAGTTATTTTCAGATATTAACAAAATGATTCTTAAGTTTATATGGGGCTGGGAGTGGTGGCTCCCATCTGTAATCCCAGCACTTTGGGAGGCCAAGGTGGGCGGATCACGAGGTCAGGAGTTCGAAACCAGCCTGGCCAACACAGTGAAACCCCGCCTCTACTGAAAATACAAAAAATTAGCCTGGTGTGGTGGTGGGTGCCTGTTATCCGAGCTACTCAGGAGGCTGAGGCAGGAGAATCGTTTGAACCCAGGAGGCAGAAGTTCCAGTGAGCTGAGATCATGCCACTGCACTCCAGCCTGGGTGACAGAGTGAGACTCCACCACACACACACACACACACACACACACACACACACACACACACACAGTTTATATGGAAAGACAAAAAAGACCCAGAAATAGGTGACTCAATACTGAAGAAAAACAAAGTCGGAGGACTGACACCACCCAACTTCAATATTTACTATACAGCTACTGTAATCAGGGCAGCACATTATTGACAAAGAATAGCCAAATTAGATATGGAATACAACAGAGAGCCAAGAAATACACCCACAGAAATATAGTCAACTGATACTTGAGAAAAGAGTGAAGGAAATTCAATGGAGAAAAAATAGTCTTTTCAACAAGTGCTGCTAGAAAAATTAGATATCCATAGGCAAATGTATACATACATACATGTAGAAACCTATACAGAGACCTTACATGTTTCACAAAAAATAATTCAGAACAGATTATAGAAATAAATGTAGGACACAAAATTATAAATCATTGATACTACTTAGATATTTGTCCCCTCCAATTGCAAGTTTTTAATTGCAAAAAACTGAAAGCAACCAAGGTGTTTTTCAACAGACAAAAAGATAATAAGTAAACTACGGTACATCTCTAAAATGAAATGTTATTTGGTGATAAAGGGAAACGAGCTATGAAACGTGATCCCCAATGTTGGAGGTGGGGCATAGTGGAAAGTGTTAGGGTCATGGGGTGTATCTCTCATGAATGACTTGGTGCCATCCCCTTCATGATGAGTGAGTTCTCACTCCATTAGTTCACATGTGAGCTGGTTGTTTAAAAGAACCTGGCACCTCCTCCCCTCTCTCTTGCTCCTTTCCTCTCCATATGACATGCTTGCTCCCCCTCCACCATGACTGTAAGTTTCCTGAGGCCCTCACCAGAAGTAGATGCCGGCACTATGCTTCTTGTACAGTCTGCAAACCATGAGCCAAAATAAACCCCGTTCCTATATAAATTACCCTGTCTCAGGTATTCATTTATAGCAACACAAAACAGACTAATGAATACAAACATGTAGAGGATAACACAGAAAATCTAGGTAACTTTGTGTTTCCTGATGAGATTTTAGATACACTGCCAAAGGTGAAATCCATGCAAGAAAAGAAAAATGATAATTTGGACATTAAATTTAAAATGTATGTGCAAAAGATACCGTTAAGAGAATAAAAAGACATGCTACAGACTCAAAGACAGTATTTGCAAATTACATATCTGATAAAGCACTTTTATTAAAAACATACAAGGAATTCTTGAAACTCAATCATAAGGAAACAATTTAAAAAATGGGAAAAATATATAAAAGACACCTCATAAAAGAAGGTATACAGATGGCAAATAAACACATGAAAATATATAAAACATCATGTGTTATTAGGTAATTGCAAATTATAAGAACAATAAGGTGCCATGATACGCTTATTATAATGTCTATAATCCAAAAAATTCTCCAATACGCGATGCTGGTAAGGAAGTAGAACAACCAGAACTTCATTCATTGCTAGTGGGAATACAAAATGTAAATGTGACTTTGGAAGACAGTTTGGCAGTTTCTTACAAAGCTAAACATAGTCTTGTCATATGATCCAGCAATCACACTCCTAAGTATATACCCAACTGAGTTGAAAACTTATGTCCACACAAAACCCTTCACAGGAATGTTTATAGCAGCTTTATACATAATTGCAAAAAACTGAAAGCAACCAAGATGTTTTCCAACAGATGAAAAGATAAGTAAACTATGGTACGTCTCTAAAATGAAATATTATTTGGTGATAAAGGGAAATGAGCTGTGAAGCCAAGGAAAGACATAAATAAACTTACATGTATTTTTCTGAGTAAGCCTGAAGGCTTCCATACTAAATCACATTTTCTTTTTAAATTAATTTTTTTTTCATTCCCACTTAAAATTTTCCATTCCCACTTTAGGTTCAGGGATACATGTGCAGATTTGTTACATAGGTAAATTGTGTGTTGTGAAGAGTTGGTGTACAGATTATTTTGTCACCTGGGTAATGAGTATAGTAGCCAATAGGTAGTTTTTCAATCCTCACCTCCTCCCATCTGACATTTTCGAAAAGGCAAAACTAGAGACATAGTAAAATAATCAGTGGTTTCCAGAAGTTTTGGAGGGAGAGGGGAAGTGGTGAGTAGGTGAGATTTTTAGGGTGTCAAAACTATTCTACATGAAACTGTAATTGTGGATGAATGAAATAACATTGTACCAATGTTGGTTCATTAATTATAAGAGATGTAGGACACTAATGCAAGATGTGTACTGGCAAAATGGGGAAGGAGAAGGGTATATAGGAATTCTGAACTATTTGCTTAATTTCTCTGCAAAGGTAATATTGTCCTAAAAAATAAAGGGTATTAATTCTTAAAAGGTGATATTTATACCAAACCGAACATAATTAGAAAATAACATAAGCTATATGAAAAATGTAAGCTGTTTGTGTGTCACAGAGGTTCTCCACCAAGGGTTATTTTGCTCCCCAGGAAAAATTTGCAATGTCTGCAAATGTTTTTGATTGTCATGACTAGGGCACAGGCAGTGCTAGTGACATAAAGTAAGTAAAGGCCAGAGATTCTGTTAACCATCATGTAATACACAGGAAAGCTCCTCAGAATAATTGGCCTAAAACATCAATATGGCAGAAATTGAGAAAACTTGGGCTAATGTGTTTTGTGGGCCCAAGAGTGGAAGGCAAGACTTAAACCATAGATTATTTTGACAACTATACTAAGGAATTTGAAACTTACCCTAAATACTGTGGATGTCTTTCAAAGGAATTTTAGCAAGATACAATGGGATTAAATTTACATTTTATAACAGTCATTTCAGTAGCAGTATAGAAAAGCTTTTCTTAACCTCAGCATCTTCCCAATCCACTGTGTTCTGATTAGGAGGTATGTTGCAAACTATTTGTTACTTATCATTCAATCAGAGCTTTACAAATCTTTACCAAAACCCTACAATAAGTGCATTTTTCAGAAGAGACGCTAAAATGGTGACTTCGACAAAGAGTGTCTTTTCTGAATGATATGCACCATGATGTTTAGTAGAGGTAGAATTATGTTCATAAATATTGATGTAGAAAAAATGGAAAGAAAAGCAAGATGGAAGAGCAATTACAAACTGTTTCTATGACCAAAGCGGATAATTAAAAAGGCTAAACCAAAGCAATGATATTTACAAGGGGAAGGAGAGTAGGTGATTAATTTAATAGGTTCCAGGGATGGGGTGCCATGTACCTCTATACACCCACTGTCTCTAGTATAACATGAAGACTATGTGTGTATGTGTTTCTACATATATATGTGTACCCATCGTGTGTGTGTGTGTATATCAGACTTATTAGGGGAATAGTATGGCTCTTCATAAAAATAAATATTGTCATACTACATTGTTCTAGCTACTGCCCTCACTCAAAGAGGGTGGGTATGGGGAGAGAGAGAGAAAGACAGAGAAGGTGGGGAATTCCTTACAGAAATGATTTAGAATACCAGCAGGGTTTAGAAGACAAGAGGCAGAAGCATATATCCTTGCTTCATTTCAGCATGGTGTAGCCAAGAACATCCTCAGTTGTTAGCCTGAATTTTTATCCTCTCTCTGCTTCTAAATAGTTGTGTGATTTTAAAACTCTTATTAAATTGACCAATAATAATTGAGTATATTTATGAGATACAATGTTCTGTTTTGAGCTATGTGTAAATTGAAGATAGATTGAGTCAAGCTAAAAACCACACCCATCACTTCACCAACTCATCATTTTTTGTGATGAGAACATTAAAAAATCTATTATTTTAGCAATTTTGAAATAGACAACATATTATTACTGTGATCACTATGCAGTCTATAGAGCACTAAAATATATTCCTTCAGTCTAACTGAAACTTTGTATTCTTTGGATTAATATCTCCCTTTTCTCCATCCCTCCTTTTCCACCACAGCCTCTGGTAACCATTCTTCTAGAATTGCTGGGTATCCAAGTATAAACAGGTATTTTCAGTACACAGTTTGAAGCTTTTATTCCACTCTCCTATGGGTTCTGATTTTGCTATTGAGTCAGCTGTCAGTCAAATTGTGATTTTTTAGAAGGCAATTTATATTTTCTTTGGTATTTTCTAATTTCACTATAATATTTATTTCTGCTTTTAGTTTATGGACTTCCTGAATCTTTCCAAAGTTATAAAAAGTTCTCAGGTGCTATATTTTCAGTTATTCCCCTATTGTAGTTTTGTTCTTTTTCTCTTTTTGGAGCTCCAATCAGATATCTGTGAGACCCTTTCTATTTATTTTTATGAGATTGTCTTTTGTTGATTCCACATATAAATGAGATTATATGTTTTTGTGATTTTTAAACAAGTCACTTTTCCACTCAAAGCTCTGTTTCCTTATTTGTCGTATATGTAAGTTAGAAGACAAATTATATAAAATTATTTGAAATTCATAATCTCAAATATATTCTCCTTTTCCTTTTCTGTGTTGTGGTTCAAACCATCATTGTTTCCTCCTTGAAACATTGTATTTATCCCTTTTGATATCTGGCATTCATTCTTGCATTTCTCCAGTCCATTCTCCATGGAGCAACCATCAAAATCTTTTTAAACTCCTCTATATAAAAGCTTTGTCCTGGCCAGGCATGGTGGCTCATGCCTGTAATCCCAGCACTTTTGGTGGTCAAGGCGGGCGAATCACCTGAGGTCAGGAGTTCGAGACCAGTGTGGCCAACATGAGGAAACCCCGTCTCTACTAAAAATACAAAAATTAGCCGGGTGTGGTGATGCATGCCTGTAATCCCAGCTACATGGGAGGCTGAGGCAGGAGAATCTCTTGAACCTGGGAGGCAGAGGTTGCGGTGAGCCGAGATCATGCCACCACTGCACTCCAACCTGGGTAACACAGTGAGACTCCATCTCAAAAAAAAAAAAAAAAAGCTTTGTCCTATTCTCACAATAACGTTTCTGAATATGACCTGAATGCAGAAGGCAGGTCTGTCTTGGTTACCAACTAATTGTAACTGAGCTCTAACGACACTGTCCTCATTCCAGCTGTTTAGTTTCTTGGTTTTGTGGATTTCTATTTTTGTTATAGAATTGTATTTATTTTTCCATAGTTCTTAAAAATATTTTTGCTGGGTATGCAGTTCTAAACAGGTATTTTCTCTATGCAGTTTGAAGCTTTTATTCCACAGTTCTATGGGTTCTAATATTGCTATTGATTCAGCTGTCAGTCAAATTGTGATTTCCTAGAAGGCAAATTCTATTTTCTTTGGTATTTTCTAATTTCACTATGAAATTTATTTCTCTTTTTATCTTATGGAGTTCCTGAATCTTTCCAAAGTTATAAAAAGTTCTCAGGTGTTATATCTTCAGAGATTTCCCCTGTGGTACTTTTTTTCTTCTCTCCTTTTGGAGTTTTAATCAGATATCCATTAGACTCTTTCTCATTCTACAATCCTGAAACTCTCGTATTTTTCCTCTCCGGGTTGTGTTGTTGATGACTTGGTCAGATCTATCTTATAGTTCACTAGTGCTCTCTTCAGCTAGGTTTAATCTAATAAAAATTCATACATCAAGGGTTTCCAATTTTTTTTATTTCTAGATTGTTTTGTTTCAATAGTAATCATTGAATTTTGTGTAATTTGCCACAGCATGATATTTTTAAAATTAAACTTTCTATTATGGTTATTGTAGAGTCCCACACAGTTATAAGATATAATACAGAAACACCACAGTACCCTTTACCCAGTTCCTCTTATGGGAAACTTTATAATTTTATTACATTTATACAGACTTACAGTGATTCCTCAGGTTGCCTTTAGATAATCACATCAACCTCCCTGCTGCACAGCTTTTCTCCTCCCCCTGTCCCCAACCTGGCAACCATAAACGTTTTCTCTAATTCTCAAATGTTGTCTTTTTAAATCTGTTATACAAATAGAATCATACAATAGGTAACTTATAATGATTGGCTTTTTTCACTCACCATAATTCTCTGTAGATTCACTCAAGTTTTTGTATGTATTAATAATGTTTTCATTTTGATTGCCCAGTAGTATCTGATGATATGGTTGCCCCAAAGTCTGCTCAACTATTCGTCCGCTGAAGGATACCTAAGTTTTTTCCAGTTTTTGCCTATTACAAAGAAAGCTACTGTGGCCATCATTGAAAAAGTTTCTGTGTGAACATATGCTTTACTTCTCTGGGATGCTGAAGGGTAAAACCATTGAGTCACATGGCAGTTGTCATCAGTATATCTTCTTTGATGAATATCTATTCATGTATTTTGCACATATTTTTAGGCAGATTGCCTTATTTTTACTGCTGAGTTTGGAGATTTTGAAAATGTATTCCAGATGCAAGGCTTTGCTTAAATTTTTATAGGAAAGGGATTAAACTTATAAGTCAATTTATGGAGTATTGATAGATTTTATTATGTTGAGTTGTCTAATTCATAAATATGGAATGTCTTATTTAGGTCTTCTTTGAGTTATTGCATCAAAAATTTTTAAGTTTCAGCATATATATTCTACACATCTTTGGTGAGATTTGTACCTGAATATTTCATCTTCTTTAGAGCAATTGTAAATTGTATTGTGTTTTTAATTTCAGTTGTCATATGTTCATAATTAGTATATACAAATGCAAGTTATTTTATATTTTGATCTTACATCCTATAATCTTGCAAAATTCACTTATTGTTCCAATGTTTTGTTTGGTTTAGTTTTTTAGTTTCTATGTGATTTTCTATGTGGACCTTCATGTCATTTGCAAATAGGAGTAATTGGGTTCCCCCCCACTTCCAATATGCATGTCTTTATTTCTTTTCTTTGGTTTATCACAGTGGGTAGAAAAGTTCTGATATTGTGTTGAACAAGAGTAGAGAGAACAGAAATCTTTGCCTGATCTTGAACATTCGGTTTTTCGCCATTGAGTATGAAGTTAACTGTAGATTTTTGTAGATTTTCTTTACCAAATTGAAAGAAAAATCCTATAATCCTAGTTTGCAGGGAGTTTTTATCATGAATAGATTTTTTTCAAAACTTTTTTTGCATCTATTAATATAGTCATGATTTTTCTTTAAACTGTTTCTGGATGGATTACATTTCATACATTTTTTTCACTTGTTTTAAGAGAACTTATTACTGCTTTTTAAAGAAATTATTACGGCTGCTTTGAAATTCTTGTCAGACAACCACACCATTTGATTCATTTTCATATTGGCATCTGTTGACTTTCTTTTCTCATTTAATTTGTGATTTCCCTTGCTCTTGATATATAATGAGTCATTTTTGATTGAATATTTGAATATTTCATTTTTCAAGTCCTGCAGTTCCTAGACAGCTCGCCTACTTTTTTTCCACCTTTCGGAATCTTCCTATTTTTTTCTCATTGTTTTGCATTATGTTTAGTGTTTTTTTTTTAGTGGTAAGTGGGAGGATCTGTGAAGCATAAGCTTCTCTATCGTCATGGAACCAGAAGTCCCATATTTGAAGATTTTTTTTATGTTTTTGGTTTGTTTTTACAAATTTAATTGGTCAATTTTTATGTCTTGTGCTGCTGTCTCATATTCTCAACAACATTTTTTTTCTTTAAATATATTTAACATAAGTGTTTTATATTTTATTTCTGATATACCCAATATGTAATATCTCTGAAGGTGAATCTGGTATTAATTATTTCTTCTGGCTCTTGTTGGTAATGCCTGCTTTCTTTTCTTTTTTTGTGTGTTTTGTAATTTTCAGCAATCTGCTCATTTTCCTTTAAAATATACCATGGAAATCCTTTGATGCTTTGCTGAATTGGTTCCCTACAGAAGATTTGCATTTGCTTCCATCCGGTTGGAAGGGTTCTGGTGACCCTTTCATTTGAATATAATTCTGAGCTTTCGGTTTTGAAATACCAGATTAGTGAAAATTTGGCCTGCAGACTCTTGAAGGAGCATGTTTATTATTACAGATTCACTGGAATGATGGTGATGATGATTATTTGTCTACACCAAGCATCAACTTTCAAGACAGGCCATGTTTCTCGGAGTTTCTTGTTGGAGTGGTTGGCTGGTAGATATTTTTACTTATCTATATAAATGATGATTTAGAATTTGTGGGGTTTGATTTTATTAAGGGATAAGGAGGACAGTAGTTCATTAGAATGGTCTCCTTAACTATGACTTCCTTCTTTTCCTTAGTTTGAGCTTCCGTCCTTTCCTTAGTTTGAACCACTAAGAATTAATTTTATTTCCAGTTCATTGATTTAAGTTTGAAACATTTTATTTAACTTTTTTGTTTGTTTGCTTTCTGAAAGTGGGTATGGCAAAACATCTGTTCTACCACACATTATCTTTATCTTTTAAAAAATATCCATCCTGATCTATGAGGATGCTAGGTAGGTTTTGTTTTGCTTTGCTTTGTATCAGCTCTCTAATTGAAACATTTTAAAACTATAAAAAATTCAAAGCAAACTCCTACACAAATCTGGCAGTATTAAACACAGAAGTCATGGTCAAAGAATATTAAAATAAGGGTTGAATTATATATACTTTTAAAAAGGTGTATTGTTTTCTGCTTTTTATGAAGAAAAATATACCTTTTTCAATTACCATTTCCCCATTTTCTCCATAAGCTACAATATCTGTGTTCATAGAAAAATATCAGAGAATGGAAAACAAACTCAGTATCATCAAAAGAATATTTCAAAACATGATAACAAGTTGTACATAAAGTAGCAGCTGACTTACATTTTTGCATCTTCTTTTTTTCTAAATATTTATATGTAAAATCTGCTCTAAAATTTCTAATTTTGAGATCTCAGTAAAGATTCAATTTACAAGAATTACATTATTGGCTAGTATCTTGGAGGCAATTTATGGTAAATTCTGAGCAAGTCTATAAAAAGGCAAGATAGTTACTACAAATATACCCTTCATAGTGCTGCATCTAGATGATATGACAAGTGTAACTAATGAAATAGTCTGTGAATTTGAAAAATCTAATTAAATATAAGTCTTTTCAACTTGAAAACAAAATACATTAAACATTATATTTATAAGAGTTAAGATAAATATGCTAAAATTTAGATTCTTTCAACAGATATTTAATGAGCAGATGTGAACATACAGCCCTGAACTTGTAGAGCTTGCATCCTAGTGCATGAGTTTATAGAAATCTATTTAGTTGTAATCAGAGAGACACAAGGAATTTTCAAATATTCAAAAAACTTTAACCATCTAAATACCTAGTGATCCTACTGATACATTGATTTTACTAAAATTTTCTCAGAATTTCACTTAAGAGTTAGTTTCTCAAAATAATGAATAAATATGTATCTTGTTTCCTCTGTTCACTCAAAAATAATCTCTGATCACACATATGTTTATGTTATAGAATTTCTCTGTTCTTTCACAAATAAATACTTTTTCTCTAATTAGTGATATACACATGCTATATTAACTTCTCCAGTGCCTCATCTTACTGTTATCTGCAATCTGTGTTCAATTTGTCAGCAAAATTGCTTTTAAGAATGTTATCAGTGACCTCTTGTCAAAACAGAATCACACTGTTTCTTTCTGAGTGTATGTTCATTTTTTATTTATTTTATTTTAATGTTTTTATTTGCACAGATTTATGGGGACAAGTGCAATACTTTTTTACATGTGTAGATTGCATGGGGGTGAAGTTAGGGCTTTTAGGATATACATCCTCAGAATAATGTATATTGTACCGATTAAGTAACTTCTCATCATCCATCCCCCTCCTACTCCCTCATCCATCTGAGTCTCCATTGCCTATTATTCCACACTCGACATCCATGTGTACATATTATCTAGCTCTAACTTACAAATGAGAACATGCAATATTTATCTTTCTGAGTCTGACAAGATAATGGCTTGTTCCTGCAAAAGACATAATTCCATTCTTTTTTTATGGCTGAAAAGTACTGCATTATGTATACACACACACACACACACACACACACAATCACACCACATTTTCTTTATACAGTCTAGTACTACATTATGTATATACATCACATTTCTTTATACAGTCATCCATTGATAAACACTTAGGTTGATTCTGTAGCTTTAGTCTTGTGAATAATGCTGTCATAAACATATGAGTGCACATATCTTTTTGGTACAAAGATATTATTTCCTTTGGGTAGACAACCAATAGTGGGATTGTTGAATAAATTGGGAGTTCAATTTTTAGTTGATTGAGACATCTCTGCACTGTTTTCATAGAAGTTGTACTAAAGTACTTTCCCATCAACAGTGTATAAATGTTCCATTATCTCCGCATCCTCACCAATGTGTGTTATTTTTGGATGTGTTAATAGTAGCCATTTTGATTGGAGTAAGGTTATGGTTTTAATTTGTACTTCTCTGATGGTTAGTGATGTTGAGCATTTTTTCACATACCTGTTGGCCATTTGTATGCCTTCTTTTGGAAAATGTCTATTCATCTTATTTGCCCACTTTTTAATAAGATTATTTGTTTCGTTGTTGTTGAGTTATTTGAGTTATTTGTATATTCTGGATATTAGACCCTTGCAGAATGCAGTTAGCACATATTTTCCTCCATTCTGCAGGCTGTCTGTTCATTCTGTTGATTATTTCCTTTGCTGTGTAGAAGCTGTTTAATTTACTTAAGTCCCATTTATTTATTTTTATTGCTGTTGCCTATAATTTTGAGGTCTTAGTCATGAATTCTTTGCCTAGACTAATGTCCAGAAGAATTTTCCCTAAGTTTTCTTCTAGTATTATTGCAGTTTATGGTCTTACATTTAAGTCTTTAATCCATTTTGAGTTGATTTTTGTATATGTTGAGAGATGGGGGTTCAGTTTCATGCTTTTGCTTACAGCAATCCAATTTTTCCAGCATCATTTATTGAAAACTGTGTCCTTTCCCCAATATATGTTCTTGTCAGCTTCATCAAAGATCACTTGGCTGAGAATATGTGGCTTTATTTCTGGGTTCTCTATTCTGTTCCATTGATCTGTGTGTCTATTTTTTACACCAGTACCATGCTGTTTTTGTTACTATAGCCTTATAGCATAATTTGAGGTCAGGTCATGTGATTCCTCCAGCTTTGTTCTTTTTGCTCGGGATTGATTTGGTCTTTGGGGCCTTTTGGTTCCATGTGAATTTTAGGATTCTTTTTCTAATTCTATAAAAAATGAAATTTGCATTTTGATAGGGATTGCATTAAATCTGTACATTGCTTTAGACAGAGTGATCATTTCAATGACAGTATTTCTTCCAATTCATAAGCATGGGATGTTTTCCTATTTGGTTGTGCAATCTATAATTCTTTTAATCAGTGTTTTGTAGTTTTTCTTGTAGAGACCTTTTATTCCTTGTTTGAATATATTCCTAAGTATTTATTTTTTATAGCTATTGTAAATGGGATTGCCTTTTTGAATTTGTTTTCAGCTAGGTCATTATTATATAAAAATGCTAATGATTTTTGTAAGTTGATTTTTATTTTGAAACTTTGCTGAATTCATTTATCAATATAAAAGTTCTTTGGTGGAGTGTTTAGGTTCTTGTAGATATAATGTTATGTCATCAGTAAACAGGGATAGTTTCTCTTCCTCTTTTCCAGTTTGTATGCCTTGTATTTCTTTCTCTTGCCTAATTGCTCTGCCTAGGACTTCCAGTAGTATGTTAAATAGGAGTGGTGAGAATAGGCATCCTCGTCTTGTTCCAGTTCTTAGAGGGAATGATTTCAACTTTTCCCTGTTCAGTATGATGTTGGTTGTGGGTTTGTTGTACATGATGTTCAGTATTTTGAGGGATGTTTCTTCTATGTCTGGTTTGTTGAGTATTTTTATCATGAAGGTGTGTTGAATTTTATGGAATGCTTTTTCTTTGTCTATTGAGATGATCATATGATTCTGTCCTTAATTCTGTTTATGTGTTATATCACATTTATTAATTTGTATATATGTTAAACCATCTTGCATCACTGGTATTAAACCTACTCGGTTATAGTGTATTAACGTTTTGATGTGCTGTTAGATTCAGTTTGCCAGTATTTTTTTTTTTTTTTTTGAGATGGAGTCTCGTCCTGTTGCCCAGGCTAGAGTGCAGTGGTGCTATCTCAGCTCATTGCAACCTCCGCCTCCTGAGTTTAAGTGATTCTCCTGCCTCAGCCTCCCAAGTATCTGGGATTACAGGTGCACGCCTCCACACCCAGCTAATTTTTGTATTTTTAGTAGAGATGGAGTTTCACCATGTTGGCCAGGCTGGTCTCAAACTCCTGACCTCGTGATCCACCTGCCTCGGCCTCCCAAAGTGCTGGGATTACAGGCGTGAGCCACCGTGCCCAGCAGTTTGCTAATATTTTTAAAGCATATTTGTATCTATGTTGATCTGAAATATTGGTTTGTAGGGTTTTATTTTTTGTTGTGTCCTTGTCTGGTTTTGGTATCTAGATAGAGGGAGTGGGGCAGTCCTCAGACCTTTGGTGAAAATGCTTGGGTGTGAAGTGACTATTGCTGTGCTGAGGTCTGGGCATGTGGATGGTGGAACAGTCCCCATAGCCACAGCTTTGGCTGGAGGGAGTGGAACTTGCATTCCTCTTATGACCTAGTCCCAGCATGGATTCCTCTCAGGCCATGGCTGTGGCAGAAAATCTGCCAACCAGTCACTTCTAGCAGTTTGTGTCTCTTCTGCCTCTAAGTCCTGAATTATAAGATACACCACGTGGCTCAAGACTAAGCCTCAGTAGCAACTCTTCTCCTATTCAGGTCCCAGGGAGCAGGGTAGGTGGGGGGTGGTGATACCTGGTTTCATTGCCAGCTTCTGGAGCCCACTCCACACTCACTTCTCAGAACTGGCTGCAGGAGTCCATCCCCTGCTCAAGCCCTGGTTTTCAAGTACTACCTGAGTTTCTCCAACAGCTGCAATCAATGCTGCTTTTTCCCAGGACCATGGACAGACTGCTAAGGGTTAGGATTGAAAATGACACTCCAGAACAGCTGCCTAGATTGGAGAAGTTTCTTCTCACAGTCTCCCAGCTGCTACCCAAGTATGGCTTATAGCTTGGGAGGGTCAAGGTGCTCTCCCATGTTCTGGACTGTACAAATCCCATGTGGGAAGATGGGCTGCAGAAAGGCACTAACTCTCTCTCTCCTGTGGTGGGGATTTACTCCTGATTCCCAGCCAGTCCCAGACACTCAGGCTACCAATTTTCCTTCTTCATCCTAGATTTCAAATCTTCCCTTTGCTTTTCTGTTGAATTCCCATGTTTGCTCTTTGATAATGTATTGAAAGTGTGATTGACCACACACTGTTTTGGTTCTTTTAAGTAGATGAAGCATGATGGAAATGCTTCCACTCAGCCATCTTGGAAAAAATAAAGACTGTTTATCTTTACCTAAACTACTAATAGTTCCTTCCAATGAGCATCATTAGCCAGATTATTGTATATTCTGTTAATACTGCAAACCACAAAATTACACTTGTAAAAGTACATCACTTTATGCCACCCCTATGGGCAAAATATCTCAACGCTTTCCATATCAGGTAAGGCACATCACATTCAAAACATAGACATCATGCTAGGAATTCCAAACATAAGTCACTTAATGTAAATAATTGGTTCCTCGGGTATTAAAAATGCAAAACAATATAGGATCTAAAAGAAGCAGCTATAGCACCTAAGGCTTGAGAACCAAAGTATCACAAGGGTCGCCAGAAACTAGGAGTTTATCAAAGTTAATCTGTTGACCACCAAAGGGCTTCCAGGCAATTGGCGTTGGTACCTAGTGGGAGGCTGGGGGTAAAAAGGGGCAGTGAGTGATAGGAACTTTATGGGTGGTCTTGGGCCACCTTGGAAAGTGCTATTTGGTCCGTCCAGTAATACCAAATGGCACTGAAGCTGCTACTATCTGCTGAAGCTGAAATAACTTGGGGGCAAGAATAGTCTCCTATCTGCTCCTCTGTCCTTTCAATCTCAAACTATTACCTCTTGGATGGTAAGGGAATCTTAGAGATGGGTTTGCAAACTCCCACCTTTGTTGTTACAGAGCATATTATAAAAATGATGAACCTGGCATTGAGAGGCACTAACCACCAGAATTTCCCTCCCTTACAATAAATCTTTGTTTCCCTGTTAATCTACTACTAAAGCATCACTAATTGTTTTCTATTCAATTATTTTCTATCAACAGAACATTTTTAAACTTTTCCATAATGCTCATTATATCACAACCATTTCATATCGCTGGAGGACATATCCTATTCCTTCTCTGTAACTGCAAATTGGATCTATCAATAGTTCAGTTCCTCTCTTAAATCTGATGGGCCTATAAAAATTCTCCCAATTAAATTCTTACTCTTACCATAGTGCTTTGCATATCATATATGTGTACTCTATGTATTGAATGAATAGAATGCATTTTTCATTGACATTTGTATCTCTCTTCTGCCTCTTTCTTCAAACAATTATTGTTGTGCTAATTGCATCACTCCAAAAGTTCCTTCAGGATAGAAATTATGTCTTACTCCTCTCTGCAGTCCTCAGAATTTAAATGTTTATTAACCTATGCAATTTCCAAAACTAATGTATACAAAGATAAAAAAGGAACTAAGGTCTTATTAATATATGAATTTAAATTTTAGGAAACTGAAAAGTTTAACAAGCTTCTACAGAATACAAATTTCCTAGTTTGTCTGTTTTATGTTTTGCTGCTCTTCATTTATGATTAATATTTAAGATATTAAAAATACCTAATTTTCAACAGCCCTAGAAGTTCCTCTGTTTGGTTGATATCTGAAAATTACAAAAAATTGTTTTTTTAAATCAATTACAGCACATAAGCCAAGAACTATGAAAGCTTATGCTCTTGACTATATGATATCCCAATATGTTCCTCTCTGAAATTCACCCATTGAGTCTGTAGAAAAATGATGATCTGTCAGTAAAAATTTTTTTCCATAGCATAGCAAAATACTATGGGCCTGAATACCCTTTTGTTGTTTTATTTCTGCAGAAGATCAATTTCTTCAGGAAAAACTGAGCATTTGAATGACTTGTCAGCTCTGGATTCAATTAACAAGATTTCAGTGCTTCAACCCCATGAATAATTTCAACTTCCTTTTATTTGATCAGCAGAGAAATAATTTGAATTATGTTTCCCTCTTGACTTCACTAATATCCAAAATTACTTACGTAATAAATTGCTCACAGGAGAGAAATGTCTCTTTTTAAAAAGTTTCAACAGAAACATTATGTATTTGTGTATTGATGTTCTAAATAAGTGTTTGTAATATGAATTAAAAGTGTAATATAGAGAAAAGCAAGCAATTATGTGAAAATATGCTAGATTATCAATTCTGTGAGTGCCGGAGTACTTGGCATACTATAATCTCATTCAATTAAAAATTGGTTTTCATTTATTTATTTTTAATCATTTTATGGTTAAGCTATTACTTTCTGAAAGTGCAAAGTAGACGTCAAACTAGAGAAGAGACAAGCAACAATAAATCATCAGATACTAATTTTAACAAGTAAAAGTAATCTTTATACATACATTCTACCAATCTTTGTTTTGTTTATAACTCTAAAATAATATTCTACCTGACATAATAAAATTTATCATTTAAAATTAAAATGAAAAGAAGGGTATATTTCAGAATTAATACTGAAGCAGGTGAGAAACAAAGTGAAATGATTATAATAAAGAATGTCTATTTCAATCAATCCCCTAACTTGATTTAAAACTCCATGTGGTTATTGATCTGTCCTTTGACATCTGTCCAACTTTTTAAATTTAAAGCATTTTTATCAGTGACTGAAACCAATGAAAGTAAATCCACGTAACTGAATTTCTTTGCAGTCATAATTCTACCTACAGCCTAATGTTACATGTAGAGGCTCCCGGTTCTGAAAGCACATTATGTACTAACATTGAGAGAAGCCTTAGAGCTAATTTGAGTATTATTGTACAGGAAAGCATTCAAGCGCCTGCTTCTTTCTGAGAATATCAGCTGACAAATCGTGGTGCTGGGGCCTGTCTCTTTATGTGCTCTAATGAGACTGCAAATGGTTTTCCAATTTAAAGTGGCTTTGGCAGGCTTATCGATCTGTGAATTGTAGCTGTTTTTAAAGGGAATAACTAACAAAAAAGAGAGCATTTATTGTAAAAGAGGTAGGTGTGTCACACTGAGTTATTTATCAAGGAGAAAAACATTTCTTTTATAGCAACAGCAAGATGAACTCTTTGGGTTTTGATTGAATTACAAGAGTTTCACCAAGGCTTAATAACAGGCATCAGTGATTAGAATGCCAAGCAAAATGTTTTTTTTTTAATTAAAATATCCGATCAGACAATTTTCGACAAAAAAGATGTTTATATAAAATAAATGAAACTATTACATGCATTTTCTACTGAATGCATGCAAATACACGTTTTCATTAGTTATTTTCAGTCAGTCATAGTAATCATAAATAACAGCAGTAATTTTATAGAAAATGAGGAAATTAGTGAATGTAAAATAGTTACTATGTATGTGATGATCTTTACAAGATCTTCAATGTATATACATGAAGAATACTACTTCTGTATGGTAAGACTTTACAGACGAATTATATTGTGGATACCCAAGAAGCAAGTAACTTTTTCTCCTCTTCTCGTCTCCTTTCCTCTCCTCTCTTTTCTCTCCCTTTCTCTCATTTCTCACTCTCTCTTTCTCCCCATTTCCTCCCAAAAATCTCATGGAACTAATATTTTGTAGAAAAGTACTTCTCAAAACAAGTCACCTTAGATCCTTGTTGAAATGTAGATTCTAATTCTAAATGTTTAGGGATTTTACATTTCCAAAAACTTCTCTGGTGATGCCCACATTGGTTGTCCATCAACTACATTTTGAGTAGCAAGACTATAGAACTCAGTTTGGGAAATGCTAATCCAGGCAGCAAGTAATGAATGGGTGGCTGATCAGAGGATGTTGACTATGAGTCTCAGAAAGAAGAAATTAAGACGCGTGATTTTTCAGAGTCTTGAGTTTGAGCGATAAGGAGCCTCTAGGTTTTTAACATGGTTTATATAGGTAAACTCTAATATATTTTCAGAGGAAACTGAGGTCGCTAGATGGAGATTGGACTGTACAAACAAGAATGTAGAAAAGCGATGAAGAACTTATCTTTGTAAAAATAGACTAAATTGGATCAAAATCACACGTAGAAGTATTACATTTGAATGAAGAGAAACTCTTATTTCAGGAGCAAAATGAAAAGGGGGCTAAAATTGAGCATGAGGTCATTACTTTTTGCAAACTAACATGGGAGGTTCATAATTTCCTTGTACACTGTCCCCAGTTTTAGAAAGTAATTAAAGACAGGGCTTGGAAACTTCTGAAGGGTACAGTAGGGGGAACTCATAAAGTGGCAGACAAATACCTCTAAAGTACTCTTTCTATTTCTTTACCAATCCTTAAATGTCTCAAGTGCCTTGCTTTGACTTGTCTATAATGATTTTTCATATGTCTTCAAAAAGAAGCAGGAAAGGAAAGAAAAAAACTTAGGAATGGAGGTGGTCATAGCTCTGGGTTGCAGGGAAACACAGGGCAGGCCTGTTTGCGGGCTCAGCATCCTCCACCCCCACCTTCTTTTGGCAGCAGACTTAGACTTTCCTTTGGTAAATGATTACTCTCCCATTCCCATGTCATCCTGCTGCGTTGTTTCTCAGGCTTCCAAGTTTCCAGGCCAATAAAACTTGCCTTTCTAGGAATGTGAACCTTGAGCAGTGTTACAAAAGGGCAGAGAATACTTAAATCATTGCAGTGGTGACACTTGGAGGGGACTAGGCTTTAATTTATATCACGGTGGTCCCTGCCCCGTCTTTGTTTCTCACATGATGTAAATGATTAAATATCTCCTTGTAATGACTTTCTGCTTCAGGGTTATAAAACCAGCTATTGATCTGATTATGTCCATTTACTACACACACACACACACACACACACACACACATCTTTTGTTAAATTTATAATTTTGCTATATTTTTTACATTTTTATTGTCCATGTAATACATGTCTTCATGGCTTTTACAGTGTATATACTATCAATGTATTAATCAATTAATCTACTAATAGAATTTAAATAAGTTTTCATGTTTCCAAATATAGCTGGGTTTTTTTAAGTGTATTCAAATTCTGATTTAATATAAAGTTTATATGAAGACTCTCCTATAAAAAGACGCTCTGCTTTCAAAGAAAGGAGACAATCATGTATATCTATATTTATAAGAATCCAGGTACATTGCATATTTTCAGCATAATATGGGCAAATCAGCTCCAACCACTGAACTATCACATTCACAGGTACATATTAATGGAGACTCCAAGTTTATTTTTTTAAATAACATTACTATATATATAGTCTGTGTGTATATGTATAATTTGCAAAATAGGAATATGATTAATACCAGCTTCAAAGCATCATTGCTAATATTAAAGGAAGTAATCTTAGCATCTGACACACAATGAGAAATATGTGTGTGTTTCTTGACTTTTCTTTTCCCTACTGTTTTTGTGGTTTCTCCCTCTTCCTTGCTCTAATATACAGTTGGCCCTTGAACAACACAGGTTTAAACTTTGCGGGTCCACTTATATGCAATTTTCTTCTGCCTCTGCTACCCCTGAGACAGCAAAAACAACCATATACTTCCTCCTCCTCTTCTGCCTCCTCATTGTGAAGACAACAGGATGATGACCTTTATGATGATCCACTTTCACTTAATGAATAGTAAATATACTTCCTCTTCTTTAATGATTTTCTTAATAACATTTTCTCTTCTCTAGCTTACTTTGTCGTAAATGCAGTATATAATACAACAAATGTGTTATTTGACTGTTTATTAAGGCTACGGCCAACAGTTAAGGTTTTGGGGAGTCAAAAGTTATATGTACATTTTTTGTTGTGCTGGCGATGGGACCCCCTAACCCATACATTGTTTAAGGGTCAATTGTATATGAATATGTGCATACAAATACACAAGTATTTAAGCAGGTACACATCTGTGTGTGTGCCCATATGCAAAGAGGAATCTAGAAAACTATGGATATTCTGCATGTGGTCTAGTCCTCAGAACACACAAAATATCAAAGTGCTTTAAAAATGTGCATATGTTGCCTACTGATGCTGAAATGGCTCCAAATATAATTTTCAAGGTGATATCTAAGAGATTAAACAGAATACAGAGCAAGTAAGAAGAGCTGGAGGGTAAACATGTTTAGGGGTTTGAGATGGACTGACAACAGATAAGCACACAATTAGGCACTGAGTTTCCTTCTGAACTAATATAAATAAAGAAAACTTTCAGTTGCATTATTTTTCTTACCTGATAAAATGTATAAACAAATCTGTAGAGAGAAAGACAAACATATTTCTGGAATTCTCTGTAAGGCATGTTTGTCTGGGACCACATTTTATCAAGAACCCAAAATCACTATTCAAAATCTAACATTTCTTGTATTATTATTCTTTTCTTTTCTTTTTTTTTTTTTAGTTTTCTGATTGCTTTTTATTTTAAAAGTAAAGGTGTATTCCAAAGGAAAAATAGTTCGCAGAAGACAGAACTGAAAACATATTGTGAGTTAAAAGTCAATGTATTAGGTTACTAGTGCTGTACTTGCTGAGAAATGTAATGTGTAACTATTTGCTTATATTTATTCCTTTCAAAAAATTATTCTTAATTTCCAGTATAGTATCATAAAAGTTAAAAGCATAGGTGTCAGCATTAAACAAATCCTGGCCCTACCATGTAATTAATACCTGTATGACCTTGGTCATGTGATCTAACCTCTTTAATTCTCTATGAAATGAGGTTAATCACAGTGACCACCTAACACATTACGATGAGAATAAAAGGAGGCAAGGCATTTAACTACCAGTTTCACACACATTGCTGTCCTATAAAGACCATAAGACTTTCTCTGATTTATTTTTTTCTGTTCTTAAACTGTTTTTTCTATTTATCTTTAATATCATGTTACCTGTGGTGCCTCTGCCTATATTACCCTAAATTAGGCTTTGCATTAGTCCTTTGTACATAGTACGTGCCCAATAAATATCTATTGGCATACATAAAATGAATTTCTTAATGTATATGTTTTATAAGTTCAAATTTTGATATATAGAATTTACCTCATGCCCAGAGTCCAATGCATGCCAAGCCTACAATAGATGTTCAGTAAATATTTGTTGAGTGCTGAAAAAAATACTGCTTATTGCATTATCAAATACAAATACCCTTTCTCAGTGAAGTTTAACTAGAGAGTAGACAAAATCCCCTCTCCTGTTGTGATGGCTCCAACTCCATCACTTAGGTGGCATCTTGACCTGGCATTCTAACTCTTGGAAATTGAGCACTCTGACAGGTAGAGCAGAGGCTCAGAGAAGTTGAAAGCATGTTCCCTGCCATTTTTAGAAGTTTAAAACATACTTGAGGAAATAAAGCACAAAGTACATGAAACTGCTATCATGAAAATACAATACTTTTTTTTTTTTTTTTTGAGACGGAGTCTCCTTCTGCCCAGGCTGGAGTGCAGTGGCACTGCAAGTTGCACCTCCCGGGTTCATGCCATTCTCCTGCCTCAGCCTCCTGAGTAACTGGGATTATAGGTACCCACCACCACTCCCAGCTAATTTTTTTGTATTTTTAGTAGAGACAGGATTTCACCATGTGAGCCAGGATGGTCTCGATCTCCTGACCTCGTGATCCACCTGCCTCAGCCTCCCAAAGTGCTGGGATTACAGGCGTGAGCCACCGCGCCCAGCCAATACATATTTATAAAATTGGAAAACTGTACTTAATTTGAATGTTGACTTCTTTTTTCTTACGGTTTTACCACTGAACAGGGATGTAAGAACACTGTGTGGTGACTTGGCTTCTGCACCAGGCCAGAGTAAAATTTCCCTTTAGATTGAATTTTCTCTTATACACAGTCTCCATACTAAGCCCCAACCTGCTAAAAAATTATGGTCTTATTTGAATCAAAAATTAAAATGTGCTCATTTCAGTACTGTGTGCCTTACACACAGTCAGCAAATATTTAATGAATGGCTTTATATGTAATTATAAGTTGCCAAAGTCGCTCTGTTCTCACAAGAATATAAATAGGGCATGTGACAGTTTTTTAACATCAAAGAGGGAATGTACTTTCAGGTAAGACCTTTGTAAGATGACAGATACCTCCAGGGTCTTCAAGCCTTTTTTTTTTTATTTCCACAAGTTTTTATTGACAGAATTCAAAATGTAATAATTGAGTACAATTTTTTTGTAATATAATTCTGCTGAGAAGAACAGAATTATTTTTTTCTGGGATAACATTTCACTTAATTGGGCTCAAAGTTAATGTGCCCCATCATCAAAATTGACTGCAAAAATTTTCCTTTAATAACCATATCCAGCTTGAGGTCATACAAAAACAACTGGTGATCCAGTTTTGGCCCACAGGCCATATGTAGTTTGCCAACCTTTGTTCTATTCGTTAAATAGATCCATAAGGCCAAATTGGAAAGAGTATATACTCAGATAATATAATAATTTACATGCATAAGAATATGTATATTAGCACACTTGTGAATTTGTATATCAAAACCAACTATAATTTGCTTTGTTTCCTCTTTATTCTTCCTTTATTTATTTATTTTTGTATTATTATTCTATAAAAACTATTAACATTGACAAACTTTATTTCAGTTTAGGTATGTAGCTCTGGACAGTGAGATGAGATTCCAAGTATTTTATTTTATGAAGACACAGCATGATATTTGCTGATTTTTAAAAATTTATTAGACTGTCTCTCTCAAATAGCTTAGGTCTGAAATAAGACTTTGATAGGAGAGAACATAAATGTATTATTGAATTCTCAAAGTGTACAGATCATACTTCTTGTTATGGTAAGGACCATCATTTAAATACTAGATGTGAGGAAAACAGAGTTATATTTTTTCATAAAAATATATGAGATGAATTACTTATTCTTGCTGAAAACAAAAGCCAACTAACTTCAGTAGGGCAGGGATAGCAGGAATGAATATAAATAGAACTGATTTTGTCATTAAAAATTACCACTTTTCGGCCGGGCATGGTGGCTCAAGCTTGTAATCCCAGCACTTTGGGAGGCCGAGGCAGGCGGATCGCGAGGTCAGGAGATCGAGACCACAGTGAAACCCCGTCTCTACTAAAAATACAAAAAAAAATTAGCCGGGCATGGTGGCGGGCGCCTGTAGTCCCAGCTACTCGGAGAGGCTGAGGCAGGAGAATGGCGTGAACCCGGGAGGCGGAGCTTGCAGTGAGCCGAGATTGCGCCACTGCACTCCAGCCTGGGTGACAGGGCGAGACTCCGTCTCAAAAAAAAAAAAAAAAAAATTACCACTTTTCAAGTACTTGCAAAAAAATAAATTACTAAAACAGTAGTGCTCTATGTGATGAAAAAGGATCTTAATCTGAGATTGTGTGGAGTCTGGTCTTACGAACAGCCTTATCCACAAAAGTATTGGATATGTGATTTTTGGATAGAACTATATCATTTTGGGATCCAGTTAATTAAAATTAGCCAAATGAATTGAATAGGAAAGAGATATGTTTTTCAAATATTAATTTACATTAAGATTCTTATCCTGCAGTCCATGGACTTATAGCATAATTAAATGGGTTTCATGCAAAGTCAGTGTTCATTCCAAAAATTGTATGCATAATTTTTAAACATATATAGTTATTTGCGGAGATGGTTTACAGTTTACCTAAAATTCTTGAAATGGCACTCAAACAATTAATGAGGGTGATTTAAATATTGGTGAATGCTACTAAATGTAAAAACCAATTGATTTACTCATTTTGAGAAACCAGGTACAAAAGGAGTCAATTCCTAATCATAAAATAAGACTACATAAAATATTTTAATGATGCTAGATTTCAGGTTTGAATATAATGGAAAGACACTGAAAGATTGCGCTAAATAATTTAGATACAGATGAATAAAGGGGATGATTAGAAGCAAAATAGACATAATAAGTTATAATTTCAAAACATTTTAAATCATTACTTTCAACTCAACCTTTAGTAACAGTTAATTTTAGAATTCAGTAAGTAATCATATATTTGGATCCTCATTAATTTTTGCTTATTGGTTCATAAACCTATCTTTGCAACTGAATGAAAGTCTTGTCAATTTAAGTAAATTAAGTAACATAAAATGGCAGATTTATTGTTTGTCCACTCAACCACTATTTTGTTCAATCCCTGCTTGTTAGCAGACCCCAGATTAAAAAAAAATTTTTTTAAATTAGGCAAAACAATTTGTTTAATTAAGGTAGCCTCTTTTCCTCATTCTGGATCCTGAATCAGATTTGTCCTAAATTGTAATCTGACTATTGCTAATGACTAATTTACCACTGGAAATGAAGAGAAGGCTTCATCCCTTTTCAAAAGAAAAAGAGGGGCGAGAAAGGCATGCATTGTAATTTACTTCTCTTTTAGGCTGGTTTAAAACATGATATATTCAGCAACAGGATACAACTTAATTTAATAGTAATAACATTATTTCCATTCCTGTTCATTTACATTATTACATTATATTTATATTATTAATATTAATCACTTAACCTTATTTTAAAGTTCTTTTATGTTTCTATGTTTTTACAAGTGGATGATTACGGTCATAGTCTCCTTATTTGTGGCTTAATAGTGGGATATATTCTAACAGTGCTGAAGTAATTACAGCTTCAGGCTGTGATTTTGCACCTGGTATCTCTTCCCTCTACCACTCTTCCTCCAGTTTAAAGTGCTCTGGCTTTACTCACTTCTTTCTGTTCCCTGAACTCTCCAAACATGCTTCCCTTTCAGGTTCTTTGACTTTTCCATTTTTGTCTGTCTGGAATTCTCTTTCCCCAGATATTTGCATGACTCAATTCCTTATTTAATGTAGTCCTTAATACAAAGTCAATATTTTTTTCAAAAGTCTTCTCCTTATCCCTTTACCTAAAATACCTTTTGCATTTCACTTGCAATCTTCATATCATGAATTATTTTATTTTCATAGCACTTACTTAATTTGTCTCAAAGCCTGACCTAGCATTATATGTGATTTTTTTTCATTTGCCCAATGTCTGTTTTTATTCCTAGAATAAAATCTGTTTGAGTACAGGGATGTAGTCTATTTCATACATAAGTAGAATAATTAAATGACCACGTTGTAATTGCTCATTAAATATTAGTTGTATGACTGATTGACTTACTGATAATGGTGTGCTTTATTTTCTTTCTTTTTATATTCTATATGGAAAGATGTTTTTAAAATGTCATGCTTGCATTCCTTCACTTGAGATATATTTAAACTTGTCTATCTGTTGTGTTATAACATTGTTCTTAGATACAAATATTATACATTACTAAAGTTAATGAAGTCCCAGTTTTATAATGAGAAAAATCGTATTTGTATACATCAATTAATTTATTTCCTCAATTCTAGTATTATGCATAATATGCCATAAGAAAAAAACCTCTATAATTAAAAGTCATATTGACATAATAAATCAAACGAAGTGTACAATAGATAAAATGATTACTTCTAGACACTTATTGAATAGACACATTTTGTGTTCATGGACCACTCCAGTAGATAAACTTAAACAGACAATTCTGAGAAGAAATCGTCCTCATTATTTTTATTGTTCTGGAATAGTGAATATAAGTATTAAACTTGGGTTTTTAGATGTTTTGATAATCCAGAGACGTTTTTTGGCCAGACATTTGTTATAAAGAACTTTGATTTGTAATAACCAGTTTTGAAGTGAAACACACACACACACACACACATATCTCATGTGTTTCCACAGTAACTACTCAGAAGAGACAAGAGCCGATCATTAAATTTTCAAGAATTTTGTGATGCAGTTGTCAAACACAGCTATCATTAAAATTAAATTAACTTATATTTGTTATATTAAAAATAAAATGGAATGAATATCAAAAATCTATTACTTCTGAATTCTTTACTACATTTCACTATTATTAAGTCAATTAACTCCTTACCTGGCCCCCACAACTCGTTATTTTCTTTTAAGGTTTAATCTGTTTTCTCTAGCAGTGGATCACTCTTAACTCACTACCCTACGAGGCTATTTCTCACCCTCTTGAAAAGTGTATTCATTACAGTCCAATTTATTAACACAGTGGAGTTTTCTGCAAGCTGATACAATGAATTAGAGCTCATCATCGATGCTATTGTTACAATAATATTTCATTCTATTACCTAATAAATTAATTAGTGTTGTTTTGCTTATCCCAATACCTTATATACAGAATTACACTTAGCTGTCATAATTATACATGCTAGTGGCAAAAGTGTTCTGCAGCTGGAAGAACTGAGAACTGCAGAGACTAACCAGCTCACTTTTGATCATAAAATTAGTAAACAATAGATCCAGGAATACGAATTTATTTTGTATCATTTAACACCAATAGCAAGTAATAGAATTGTCAGTATTGAAATTACCTAATGAAATAGGAATTTGTGATATTTGTGAAGAGAACAGAAGGCAGTAACAGCTGATGACAAAGGATTTTGAAATCTAGAGCAACTAAACATTGTTCTTTTGGAATTATTTTTGAAAATGAGAAGTTCATAATCACATTTGCCTTCAGAATAAAAAATTTTTAAAGAATTTGTCTATGAACTTTCTTGAGAAGTAAATCACATAATTTCTCTCCTGTAATATATTAATCACTATTAATTATTAATTTTTCTGGAAATTTCATCCCAGTGACTCCTAATGGATGGTGATTTCTCCCTTCCTTGACCAGGTTATTTGGCATTTCTGGAGACAATTTTGATCATGACTGTGTGTGTGAGGAAGTTGCTACTCATAGGGACGTCTCAAAGGTAGAGGCCAGAGATCTGCTAACTAGCCTACAATGTACAGGACAGACCCCCACAATCAATAGATATGCTACCAAAAATGTCAATAATGCTAAGATTGATGGAAAAAAAACTGAATTAAATCTGCATTTTATTTGGTTTGTATATAACATAAGTATATCATAAGGTAATATTAGACGCATAAATCTTAGAATCAGAATAATTTTGTCAGGTGATAATCATACCGTAATCATATGATTATCACCTGAAAATAATCTAGTAGAAAAATAACAAGCATTGAAGTATATATGTAACAGAATGACTTATATGTGTTCTCTAAAGGACATATACACGTGCTTATAACAGTATATTCATAATAACATAAAAGTGGGAATAACCTAAATATTCACATCAGAAGAATGGAAAAATAAATTGCGGTATAATTCAGATAATGGATACTACACAACAAAAATGTAATCAGCTACAACTACAAGCAATGACAGGGATAAGTCTTCACAGGCATAATGCTGAGAAAGATATAATAATGTATATATTATATAATTGTGTTTACATGAAACATAAAAGCAGGCAAAATTCATCTATAGAGTTAGAAGGTGGAGGTGTCCTTGTCTTTGGAGAGGCGGTAGTAACCAGAAGGAAGTAGGCACATTTGTCCTGTTCTAGTTCATGAACGTGGTTCTGGTTACATGGGTGCGTTTCATTTGTAAAATTGTATTGCTCTGTACACTTATAATTTGCCCACTTTCTTTATTTTATGTTATAAATTAAACATGTACTTACAATATTAAAAACTGATCTGGTCACAAATAAACATACACAATCAGATCTTTTATAAATATCCATTATTGTTAGCAACTGTAGTAATTGTTCTCCTATACATTCACACACAGGCACACGCACAAGTACAAGACCGCACATATCAGAAGCAACTAAATCAGAACACATGCCACTAAACAGAGGCAACTAACAGATGTTATTACAAATATTCTATTAATAGAAATACAACTTTTTAAAATGAAGATAAATGAAAAAACAAAGTAGAATCAAACATCAATATTCCAGCTATTTATGTTTATTTATTGTACTTTTGTTATTATTTAGAATTAGTAAAATTCCTATTCTTTGATTACTTATCAATATCATATGTAATATATTTCCATTAGGTAAATTAACAAATTTTATTTATAGTAGACAAGTCACAACTTTTTCCTGAAGTTTTCTACATCTATAATCTAAAAGAAAGATCTTGAATTTCAAGGGGAGAATATTTCCTTACTAATATTACTGAGACTTTGCATAATTAAATATTTTCCTATCAGATGTATTAAAATGAATATATATTAAACATCTAATGTATTATTTTGACATTAATAGATAAAATATTGTTAATATATGGGTATTCTTGAGATCTCTTTCATTTTGATTTGTTGAGAATCTATATACTGTTTAGTATTAAGTGTTTCTTGCTAAGTTGTCCATAATTTTCCCAGTTGATTTTGTAGTTTTATTCCATATAAGTTCTACAGCATTTGTGCTTTTGGTTTTTCATAATCTGCTTAACATTTCCAGTAGAATTTAATCTTGACTTTTGACAGAGTTTTAAGGAAAAAAAGAAATCATAGACCAAGGCTTGCAGAGAAAATGAATGGACCCTCCATTTCCTTAAGTACATCTATCCAAGCCAAACTCCCATTTGTTTTTACACTGTCTTCTTAATATATTTCTTTGCATCGTGATCATGGCACTATTTTATTCAAACTGAATCCCCTCATCCAACATATATACACACAGCATATAGAGTAAAATAAAATCTACAATAAGATATTTAATCCTACCTTTTAAGATAACATAGTTCAATAACAGCATCCTTGTCCCCACTTACAAACTACACACATACACACAAATATCAGGCCCTCATGTTTCCAAATGTCTTGCACCACAAAGGAATCTGTCATTATATGAGTGGGAAACAAAGAAGTTTTCAAACGGAATGTGACTTGTACCAAATATCCTAGCCATTGAAGAATAGAAACTGGAAACCCTCTTGAGTCTTCTGAAACTGTAGTTCTAAGCTCATTTCTCAATATTATTTACCACTGTATCTGTACTATTTAGTAAGATTCCTCTAACATTTGAATCAAGTTCTTCAATCTATTTTTATATTATACTTGGCATTGTATAATCCAACAAATCATCAAACTCACATTTATTACCTGATATAAATAATTTTAAAACACTTCAAAATGAAATAGTTTATTTATAACAATTAGGAAATAAGTTATACTCTAAGAACATATTTTAAGAAGTGTTGTATTTTTTAAAAGATTAATTAGCATTAATAATTAATTAAAATAGAGAGTTTGTTTTACTTAAGAGAAGAATTAAAAAGGGAGAAAATCAAAAAAAGAAATCAATATTTATTGTATACGCTATCAAGGACATTTACTAGGAAAGCAAAATTCTAATTTTTGAGATGATTCACCTTCTTATTTTACTAAGTATCTTTATAATGTTTCAGTTTGTTATGTTTAAACCTAAAAAGTATAAGGTCTGTTTAGGTATCTGAGAGCCTAGCAACAAGAAGATTGTTTTAAGCCATTTGTTACTTTGCTTGTAAAACAAACTTCTTTATATAGAAATGGAAAAACAAAACTGTTCTGTTAAGGATCTTTTAATTTATGTTTCTGGCATTCCACTTGTTTCTGGTTGAATTATTGTCGACATGTAAATTTTACTTTAAAAGATTTATTCTTCAACGCTTAATTTTTTGAAACATATATAGAAATTATACATATCTTTAACTGAAGCATTTATGTTAAAATAAAGAGTCATAAAAGAGTCAATTTAATGTAATTATATGGTCGTACAATAGGATATATTAAATGATACTCATAGGAGAAAAATGTTCTTCCTCATATAGACATATGAAGAGCTTTAAAAACAAACCTGAAAGTTTGTATGTGTGTCTCTGTGTGTGTCTGAATTTATATCGTATACGTGTTAACATGTATGTTCACATAGAAGTTGGGGAAAGAGTTGCATTAGATGAGTGGTATATACTCAGTTCCCCAGAACCTTTTTGGTCCAAGCATGTTATTCTTTCTCAGAGCAACACGTTCCATAATTCCAACATACCCGTTATCATTCATCTACTACTTTCATTGCAGAACTTCTCCCCTTACTTATTCTTATTCTTTCCAATTAATTGACTTCCATACCAAAACCAAAATATTGTGATGATTGGAAGGAAAAAAATAAACAATCCCTCCCTTCAGGGAACAGATTTCAGACATTCGCTCAACCAACACACCTGAATCAACACTTTACATGGTTGCTCAGAGAGAATGGTTACATTTTCACAAATTTGAAGTTAATATATTGGCAATTTTATTTTTCTTATCTGAAGGGGACCGTATCAACAAAAGCAAATAATTTTTATGGCACACTGAGAATGAAATTCAGGAGCAAGAATGTAACAAAGCATCTGAAATAGAATAGCAAATTTTACCAGATTTCTTTTCCTCATCTATACTAAGGGATAATTTATTTTAACTTTATTTATTATAAAAATGTTTAACAACTCCTAGCCCTTGTCTTTGCACTGAATTTTCCTTGTAAAATTTCAGATTTAGAAGTATGACATTTAAATCATATTTTGTCAGACACAACTAAGCCTCTGCATGAACTACAACATACAATAAGTGTCATGCACTACTGGTTTCATTAGAATGTTAAGGAAATTTCTGAAGCTTAAAACAACAGCAACAAATTTAGCAGTGATACAAGGCAAGACAAATATAAAACATAAAATGGTCCACCATAAGATATAAGCAATCAGAGATCTGTATACTAAAAAACAGATCTTCCAGGAATGTGAAGAAGTTGAAGCTAAATCTTTCACATTAATCTAAAGACCATGAAAAAGATCAAACTTGTCAGTAGCATCTCTGGTCATCATCAGAAACAGACTAAAATTCTGTCAGGAAGTAGAGATTTCCAATCTACTACCAATTTAAGATTGTGGTATTCTCTATTACATTTAGTAAAATATGAGCTACAATAAAAATTACTACTAAGAATAAGAATCAACAAAAACATTAACAACGTAATAAGTTAATATAGACTTCTCAACAGCAAAAATAGAATCTAGAAGATAGGGGAGTAATATCTTCAATAAAGAGAGAACAAACTCCTTAAAAAGAGAGAGAAAAATAAAGAAATAGAAAGAAATACGCCAAAAGATTTGCATTTAAAAAATCAAAAAACAAGAAACAACTAAATGATATATTGCAAGATATAATAAAGTGAACCCAGATGAGAGATTTAAGATACAAAAAGGAATAATGAAGAAACAAAACACGAATTGAGAAAAGACATTTGCAACTCATATGAGCAACACAGAATTTATATTCAGTATACAAAGTGAAATTTTGTAAGCCAAACAATATTTTTTAAAAATATGAAAATACAGGTATTTTACAAAAGAAACATTAATAAAAAAATCAATATAGAAATATTCAATCTCATTTATAATAGGGAAATGCAAATTAAGTAAGCAATAAGATGCTAGTTTACACTCATTGCTTAAGCAAATATCAGTATCACATGTTGGAGATGACTTATAGCAAAGGGTTGTATTGTAGCATATGATTGTATTAAATTGGTACGAGTATTTTGGAAAACCACTTCTAATTGTATTTTTAATAAGTTTTATCTTAGAGATGCTTTAACAGAAAAATTACACACATCATACAGAAAATTGTAAACATAATATAGAAACATTATAGTCAAAAAATAAAGAGGAAAAAGAGAAGAAATATTAACACATGCTCAGAGAAATGTGGTATCTGACTAAGGAAATCAATATATGCATAACAGAAGTAATAAGAGTGGAGGAGATTTAGAAGCAATAAAATATTCAAAGTAATAATACCTGAACACTTACTAAATTTGATGAAAAACATTGATCTACAAATTTAAGAGGTACAACAAACTCCAAATAGTATAAATACAAAGAGATCAACACAGGCATACTATAGTAAAAATGATAGACTGGATTAAGAAAATGTGGCACATATACACCATGGAATACTATGCAGCCATAAAAAAGGATGAATTCATGTCCTTTGTAGGGACATGGATGAAGCTGGAAACCATCATTCTCAGCAAACTATCTCAAGGAAAGAAAACCAAATACTGCATGTTCTCACTCATAGGTGGGAATTGAACAATGAGAACACATGGACACAAGAAGGGAAACATCACACACTGGGGTCTGTTGTGGGGTGGGGGGAGGAGGGAGGGACAGCCTTAGGAGAAATACCTAATGTAAATGACAAGTTAATGGGTGCAGCACACCAACATGGTACATGTATACATATGTATCAAACCTGCACATTGTGCACATGTACCCTAGAACTTAAAAGTATAATAATAAAAAAATAAGAAAAAAAATGTGGGAAAGACCAAGACAAAGAGAAAATCCAACATACTGGGATTGCAGGAGAACTTGAAAGCAGTTAGAAAAACATGACTCATCTCTTACAAGGAAACCCCAATAAAATGCAGCTAATACAATGTCTAAAGTGATATTTATAGCTGTAAACTCCTATGTTAAAAAGAAGTAATAGCTCAAATTAATAACCTAAATTTTCAGCTTAGTCACCAGAAAAAAGAAGAGAAAAATTAAAGCTTCACCAATCAGAAGAAAGAAAATTATAAAGATTAGAGCAGAAATTGATGAAATGGAAACAGAAAAGCTGTAGAGAAAATTAATGAATCCATAAACTTTTTTATTTATAATGATCAGGTATTGACAAAATTTTAGTTGGATTGATCAAGAAAAAAGGAAAAAGTCGCAAATTACTAAAATCAATAATTAAGTAGAAAATCCAAATAGACCTACAATAAGGCAAAAGGTTAAATCAAGTACAAAAAATTACTTACCAAGAAAAGTCCAGGCATACATTGCTTCACTGGTGGGTTCTACCAAACATTAACGAATAAATATTAATTCTTTCTGAAAAATAGAAGAGAAATAAACACTCTCTAACTCATTCAATTAAGACAGGATTGCATTGATAACAAAACTAGACAAAGATAACACAAGAAAAAATATTATAGCCCAATATATTTTGTGAATATCAATACAAATATCCTCAACTAGATACTAGCAAATCAAATCCAGTAAAACAGAAAGTTGATTATACCCCATGCTCAAGTGGGATCTGTTCCATGTATGTAAGCTTGGTTTACATCCAAACATCATTTAATATAATATACCATATTAATAGAATAAAAACAAACTATATGATCATGTCAATAGACACAGTAAAAACATTAGAGAAAATTCATGATTAGTGGAAAAATCACTAAAACTAGGAACAGAAGGTAACTTCCTCAGTCTGATAAAGGGCATCTATAAAAATTCCACAGCTGACATCCCGCTTAATAGTGGTAAGACTAAATTTTTCCTTCCTGAGATGAGAACAACACAAGGGTGGCTGCTGTTGCCACTTCTACTCCACAGAAAATCCTTCACAGAAATGTTTCCGGCAGCTTTGTTCATAATTGCCAAAACTTAGCAGCAACCAAGATATCCTTTAATGGGTGAATGGATAAACACGCTGGCAATAGGAATGGACAAAGCCATATAAAGACATGGAAGAACATTAAATGTAAGTTAAGTGAAAGATGACAATCTGTAAAGACTACATACTGTATTATTCAAATTATATAAGATCCTGGAAAAGGCTATGAAGACAGTAAAAACATCAGTGGGTTGCAGAGGTTTGGGGATAAGATGGAGGAAAAAGAGATGAACAATCGAGGCACAGGAAGTTGTTAGAGCAGTAAAATTATTCTATATAATACAATAATGGTGAATACATATCATCATATATTTGTCAAAACCAACAGAATGTACAATGTAGAGCAAATCCCAATGTAAACTATGTGCTTTAGTTAATAATAATGTATCAATATTAGCTCATCAATTATAAAAAAATTACCACACTAATGCAAGATGTTAATAATAGAGAAAACTGGGGAGAAGAGGCATTGAGGGGGGTATATAGAACTCTATTTTCTATTCATTTTTCCTATAAACATTAAAGTGCTCAAATAATAAAGTCTATTAAAAATAAAAACAAAACAAGTTAAAAAAATCCATTCTCTGAATACCATAAAACATTGTTGAAACAAATTAAAGAGGATCTAAATAAAAGGAAAGATATGCTATAGGTTACAGTGTCCCCCTACCCCATTGATATGCTGAAGTCTTAACTCTCAGTACTTTAATAGGTGAACCTATTTGGAAATAGGGTTCTTAAGGATATTATTGGTGTAGATGAGGTCAGACAATTGCTTGCAGTTAATCCAATATGGCTTTATCCTTACAAAAATGGAAAATTTGGACACATACATATACAGAGAGGAATGCTATGTGAAGAATGGAGTTATACTGGTACAATTTAAGGAACTACCAGGAGAGAGACCTGGAACAGATTCTTCCTTAGCACCTTCAGAGGAGCAAGACCCCGATGATACCTTAATCTTAGACTTCTAGCCTCCAAAATTATAAGACTATAAATCTCTGTTGCCCAAGCCACCCAATTTATGGTACTTTGATATGACAGTCCTAGCAAACTGATATAACATCGCATGTACATGGATCGAATGACTTAATATTGCTAATATAGCAATGCTTCGTCAATTGATCTACAGAATCACTGACATCTAAGAACTCAGAAGTTTGGCTGAATTCTCTGAAGAAATTAATACAGTGATTCTAAAATTCATATAAATATTCAAGGAAGCTGGAAGAGTTGAAATAATCCTCAAAAAAAAAAAAAAAATACAGCCTGAGCAACATGGTGAAATCCCATCTCTTCTAAAAATACAAAAATTAGCCAGGCATGGTGGCACACGTCTCTAATGCCAGCTACTCAGGAGGCTGAGACACGAAAATTGCTTGAACCTGGGAGGAAGAGGTTGCAGCAGTGAGCAGAGATCATGCCACTGCACTCCAGCCTGGGTGACAAAGCGAGAGTCTGTCTCAAAAACAATAAAAATAAAATAAAGTTTGAGGACCTATAGTTCCTGCTTTCAAAACTTACCACAAAGCAACAGTAATTAAGAAAGTGGTTCTGGCATGAGGATATTATATAAATCAATGGAATATAATTGGAAATCTAGAAATAAACCATCACATTTACAATTTGTTTCAACAACAGTGACAAAACAATTCATCGGGGGAAATACGGTCATTTCAACAAATGGTGTTTTAGCAATTGAACATGCAAAAGTATAGAATTAGACCCCTACCTACCTCACACCCAATATAAAAATTTTCTAAAAATACACCATAGGCCTACATGTAAGTATAAAAACTATATAATTATTACAGAAAGTATCAGGGTAAAATTTCTGACTTTGGATTTGCCAATAGCTTCTTAGATACTTTACTAAAACATAAGCAAAAAAAGAAAATATATAAGTGAACTGGACTTCAAAATTTTAAAGTTCTGTGCTTCAAAGAACATCATCAAAAAAACTGAAGCACAAACTACTGAATGGATAAAGTATTCGTAAATTATCTACCCGATAAAGGAATTCTATAAAGATCATGTAAAGAATCCTTACAACTCAATAATAAAAGACTGATCATTTTTAAATGGGAGAAAGCTCTTAACAGACATTTCTCCAAATAATATATACAAATGGCTGATAAGCACATAAAACAATGCTCAAAATATCTGGTCATCAGGAAAATGCAAATCAAATCCACAATGAGATAATCACTTCCCACACACGAGGATGACTATAATAAAGACAGATAATAACAGGTGTTGCCATAAATGGAGACATTAGAAAACTCATACACTGCTGATGGGAACATGTAACAGTGCAGCCACACTGGAAAACATTTTGGCAGATCCTCAGAGTTAAACCTTGAGTTACCAGTTCACCTAGCAAATCTGCTCTTAGGTGTAGACCCAAGAAAAATAAGAACATATGCTCATGCATACTTGTGCACAAATGTTCATAGTAACATTATTCATACTAGACAAGAACTGTAAAGAATCCAAACGTGAGGGTTAAAATAAAAATCCTCCCCCAGTTGACTCTACTGCACAGCAAAGGCTAAGAAGTGCTTATGAGAGCACCACTGGTTTTCAATGTATGGGCCCCCAGACCTGCAGCATCAGCATCACCTGGAAACTTGTTAGAAATGCAAATTCTGAGCCTTCCCCACCAGCCCAACTGAAGAAGAAATTCTGGGACTGGGGCCCAGCAATTTGTGTTTTACTAAGCCCTCCAGGTGATTTTGATACCGGTCTAACCGTGCTGAGATTCTGCATTTCTAACAAGCTGGCGACTGATGTCCATGGTGCTGACCGTAAAAGAACAGTCTATTGGTAGAGGGGATGTAGAGCATTTCAGGCAGGTGAGCACTGAAGATGAAAAAGCTGGGAGAAATACATTAAGTGTCAGAGAGGTATGGGATAAGACTTTAAAAAGAAAAAAAGCAAAATCATGCAAAGCCTTGCAAGGCCTCTAATTTATCCTAAGTTAAAGCAAATCATTAATGATTTAAGCAGTATTGTGATTTGACTCGATTTGCATTTTAAAAAATTACTCCAGCCACTGAATTGAGAATAAATTCAAAAGAAACCAAACTTGAAGGGTAGAAGATTAGGAGGCTATTATAGACATCCAGGCAAGTGTGATTTTTTTGGGGGGGTTACAAATATGGTGGCAAGATATACAAATGTGGACATATTTAAGATGCATTCTGCAGGAAGAACAAATAATTATTTATGTGTTGGATATAAGGTGAAAGAAAAGGAGATATGGACAATAAGACATATGTGTAATAAAATATATAAAATTGTAGATACCTACTAGATCGCCAAGTGAAGATAACCAGTAAATAGTTGGTTACATAGAGCTGAAATGCTCAAGATAAGTTTAGGTTCAAGTTCAAATTTGAGAGTGTACATATCATATACTTTGTATGTATATATTTTTTCTAAATCAATGACAAGCTATAGATAGAGCATACAAAGATACACTGATCTACAACTGAGCCTGAACAAACTTCAACATTAAGAGATTTGGAAGAGGAAGAATACAATAGAGGAGACAAGAGAATCAGCTAAGGAGTCTGGAAGAGCTCCCAGCTGACTGTAGGGTTGTGAAAGGCAAGCAAATAAAGTTTCTGGAATAATGGTGAGACCAACACTATAAAAAAATTGCTGAGAAATCGAATAAAATTAGGAGATAAATGTGGACATTTAATTTAACCAAAATCAGTTGCAAGAACAAATCTAATGAAAAATTTAGGGCAGAACCAAGATTTTTTGTTACCATTGTTCCAGTTTCAGAGTGAATAAGAGAAGAAATAAAATGTGTGTGAACAATTCTTGCCAAAATTAGTGCTTCTTAATTTCCTTCATAAGAATCACATTCTTTCAGTTTCCAAAATGTTAGGATTCCTCTCTTTTTTCTCTTATTGTATACACTTTTCCTAAGCTATCTGAACGATACGCTTTCCTTTAAGCAAAACTTTGTCCTCAGAGCTATTTATATTCAACTAACTTCCTTCTGGAAGCCTCAAGTGACTGAGGATAAACATATCTCAGAGGCATCTCAGAAGAATGTAGTCATCTCAGAGGGAAATAACTAACAGCATTGATGTAAACGTTCAGTTTAAGTAAAGCCTAAAGCTCCCTGCCCAACAAGATGCTGGAAGGAAAGAAGGAAGTAGCTGAAAGAATAGAAAGAAACGCTTGAAAACTTGAACACACAAAAGAAACAGGAAAGCAATGATAAACCTAGTTAAAATATCTGGCTGAAACAATGCTGCTGCTGATAAACGTAGCTGCTCTCTTTAGAGAAAACGTCACAGATGATGTGTGTAATCATAAGTATATAGGTAATCACCATGTAAGTGATTATTGTTACAAATAATATAAACAGATGGTGTATTTGAAGGATCCTCATAACCTAATTTGATTTTAGGCCATTGGAGATTAACTACTTTGTAAGAACTACTAGAATGACATTGAAGAGGTAGGCATGAGGTGTGTATAGCCTGAATGAGAGTAGCACCTGTCATGGAGTAAATATGATCATTCTGAGTCAGATACACAAATAACATTGGCAAAACTCATGATAACAAGGTATATCAAAATATAAAACAAATAAATAGCAATTCAAAATATGCTAAGACTCATCTCAGGGTAACTTTAAGAAAAATGATAACCGATAGATGTAAAAATTTTTCAAATAGAGATTAGGAAATTAAAGTAACTAACTGCCTTTTCCATTTATGCATAAAGGAGATTTCACACATTTTGATAATTTCAAATGCAGTGCACTTGAATAGTAGGATCCTCCCCAAACCAGAATGAATCCTGCCCCCTACAATGACTCTTGTGTCCACATAGTAAAGGACTCAATAAATTTGTTGAAAGTTTGAGTTCTATTACTCAGCAAAGTTCACTACCAGCACATAACTATGTGCTGCAATTTAATAAATTAAAGTTTTGGTCAATATTTGGTAAGGATTTTAGGAAGCCTTTGTTAAAAATCAAAAGGTTTTGAAAAGTAGTAAGTAATTTACTAATGGGCTCATATCTTTAGGGGATGTGAAAATGAACTGCTAATTAATTCCTTTTAGCCAAGAATTAATACACATTATATTAGTATCAAAGAGGCTACATGAATAAGACAGCATCTTAACCTCTAGAAGTTCTTAGCTTTCAGCAAAATTTCATTGTCTATACAAGAAATACTATTGTAACATCAAAGACCAATGTGGTTGCATATAAATATAAAGGCACTTGAAGAGAAGAAGATAAATATACCCATGAGTGCAACGGAGCAGATGTAAGGATCCGTAGGTGTCAGCATCAAGGTGAATTTTTGTTTGTATCTGAAGTGTGATACTTCTACTAGAGGGAAAAGTCATTTCATTTTTTTTTTAAGGCAAATGAGCAGTTAACACGAAGTTAAACATTCTTGTAGCCTTTCTTCCTGTCTGCTACCTCCTGGCTTCCTCCCTCCAACCCAACCTTCACATATCCATTGCAGAGGAACTGAAATTTTCACTTAAAGCCTGTCAGTCATACACAAACATTTTTCAAAGGCTATCAAATGCCCAAATATGAACTTGAGAACCTTTTGAGCTTTCTAGTTTCATGGTTGAAAATTTTCTGTTTCAAAGTTTAGCATCTAATTAAATTGAATATCCCAGTTTTTAAAAAAACAAAGGGCGTAAAAAAATTTTTTTAAATGCTTAGCCTGATTCAATGACTAAAAAGACGGTTCCCCAGACAGAATTTGAACACCCCTAACAATCCTTTGTTTAAAAAGACTACATTGCTTATGGAGTTTTCTAGTGATATACCGAGAAGAAAGACTTAGAATGCTGCTTTGGTCTATTTGAAGAGTTATTTATTGTGTGGTACCAATGGGGGTGATACAATAAATAATGTGATCTAGCATTGGAGACAGTTTCTTATGTAGCCAACTATAATACAAAGTAGAATGTGATAATTGATATACAAAAGAGCATGAGAATATAAGAAGCTGAGAGAATAATTTCAACTAAGCAGTTGAAGAAAGACTATAGAAATGTGCCTCGAACAATCAGGAGGAATATATGAATATATTTCCTGAGGCTAGCTTTTGTGCACCTAACAATGATCTTGAAACTCCTTCTTTATAAGTTACATATTGCCATTTATATACTATATGTTGCTTTGTTAACTGTTTCTATTTCATATAAGACTGCCACAATATATAACCATGCCTATTTCTATTTATTACTTTTTCCGTAATTACTTTTTCTGTATTACCATTTGTATTTATTACTTTTTTCATGGTTTTTTCTTACTTGCCCCAAAGTATTTCATATAGTGTACCTGAAATTATTTGACAATAAAGTAAATGGATTCATTTATAGAGTCTTAAATGAATGATACAAATAAAAAGATAGTGAAAGTTCAAAATTTAGTTGACACTCATAGCAGTATAAAATCATAAATTTTAAAAGTATTTCTTTAAAATGTTTTTTAATAGAAAACAAACCTTGTTAACAAATAACTACTTGATAAATATTGTGTTTATGTAGAATCAGTTTAGGGTAGAATCTGTTACATATGTAGAATTTAAATGCATTAATTTGTAACCCTTATACAAATTTTAGATTGTTCTTATTCAAACAATTTTGGCAGCATCGGTTTATAAAAATTAAGTCAACATCCAGTCAATCCTAGTGTCCATATTACTGTATAGAGGAGACTCACACATCTAACAGGTTAGTTTTTCTTAGAGATGCAAAGTTTTCCAGGATAGAATGAAGAAAGCTTCTGAGAGGCCTGAATGGTCTCATGAGGAAGAGCTCATTCCTTGAGGGAAACCTACATACAACACAATGGTTTTATTTTAGACAAATAAAGGGAGTAGATGTCAGACAGTGAACGTGTTACACAGTTACAAGTTTTCCTGTTAAGCCCAAACCCCACACCAATACCTCTCCCAACACACACACACACACACACACACACACACACACACCCTACACTAGATGTTAATAAAGTCAGAAAAACAAAAAAGAAGCCTAAGCTTCGGGAAATTTCTCTTTCAATATTCTTCCTTTAATTACTGGCTTTATGACCAAATGTCCCAAAAATGCCATTTCCTTTTCTTTTATTTTTTTATTTTTTATTTTTTTATTATTATATTTTAGGTTTTAGGGTACATGTGCACAGTGTGCAGGTTTGTTACATATGTATCCATGTGCCATATTGGTTTGCTGCACCCATTAACTCGTCATTTAGCATTAGGTATATCTCCTAATGCTGTCCCTCCCCACAAAGTAACCAGTATTTTCACTGCTTCAAGCCTTTTCACCTCTAGCCTGTTTGTCGCATATGACTGCAGGAGTATTAAGCACATCCTTGGCCATGTTTTTATCACCTCCTCAGATGTAAATGTAACTGTTTTCATAAAGCAAGTTTCCTGACACCTGCTGGGCACAGAGCTGGATGTTGTGAGGATGTTGTCCCCACATAGCATGCTGGAATCGCTCTCTCCTCCATGGGAGCCTCCCTTAAGAACAAGCCTTTAGGTGGATTAAAATCCTATATATGAGAAAATGACTGTGTTTATTTCTGAATAAATAATCCAGATTCAGAATATCAGAATCCAAATAAAAAGCTAACCACATGATTCCAAAGTTTTATTCTGGAATTTATCTCTGTCATTTAGTTGAGGAATCACCACTGATATTGATGTGGTGTTTTATATGATATTTTGTTTGGGATTTTATTGTTGTATAGATCAACAGGAGGACAGGTGGATAAAATGTGACATCTTTAAAAATGTGTCTTCTTATTTAGGAATATTGAATATTTTACCATTTGTTCAGTTATTTTATATTCTTCAGAAAAAATATTATACATTTCATCATATAATTAGTACATTTATTGATAAGTTTATTTCTAGGTACTTTATAGTTTTTTTTTCAGTTACATTTGCTAATGGGTTATAGCTGGTTTATGCGAAAGCTATTGATTTTGACAGACCGATTTTATACCTAGCTGACTAATTTTATACCTGCATTTTTCAGTGAAATAGAGAGTTTTTTTTTTAATGTGTGTTTTATCCTCAGGGCATTTTAGATGGGAGGGGAGTTATATGCCTTTGTTCCTTCGATCTGACATCATAATCCAGTTTCTTGAATTTAATATTTTTAAATTTGGGAGAGGAAACTAATTTGGGTATTTACAGCCCTTGGATTCACTAAGGACAACATAACTCATTTGTAACCTAGTAACCATGTTTGTCACCAAATTACATATTGTCATGCTTACTAAGTAACTGCTCCAGTGTGCTCTTTCAGTGTGCCTGAAAGAAGTAACTGGAAAGCTCAGTAAAAATTTAAGAATGTCATTTCTGGAGAGGTGATTGTATTTCCTCCACAACCATATCTGTGGGGAGAAACGAGTGAAAAGCTATATAACATTAGATTTTATCGCTGAGATTTAAAAAAAAGGCAGTTTTCTATAGTATTTATCCTTTGCTTTAAATCTATTTACCTAAAAGATTTTATCCCACTTCATATGAAAATGTCTATATACATAAAAATATCTAAATATGTACACATATACTTATTTATAAGAATTATTCATGCTTTTCTTTAAGCAAAATGATTCTAATATTCAATCATGAGGGAAAACATAACATTTTCTTTTATCACTTTTACACAAAGTGGTCACATTGGCTGTATCTTTACAGGGAAGACAACTTCATCATCAGTCATTTAAGAACACAGGCATGAGATACAAATTAGAAATTTACCTCAGTGTGACTTTTGGAAGACTAACTTAACTGCGAAGTTACAGATATATGATAACTAAGGTCAGCCTCTTAACTTTGATGTATTTATATATTTTGAAGATCAATTTGTGAAACATAAGAATCAAGCGTGAGGCGTGACAAATGCGTTTAGTTCACTTTGAATATTTTGCTGCCATTTAAAACAGTACTTAAAGAATATACAACAGCTTGGAAAATTGTGATCTATTTAAAAAAGCAAAATCTGAATTTTTTATACTACTTGATTACAGAAAAGAAGTTTTCACCTAAAAAGTTTTTTTAATGAGCCAAAAATATTACCAGGACTTACATTTATATACTAAAACTACAGGTAATCCTCTGACTTTATTTTTTACTGTGTTTTACAAGATGGACCTAAGAACTATATTATTTTTAAATAAAATATATTTTGAAAGTATCATCAATAAAGAAATAATACTGTGGTAAAGGTAAAAAAGAATAGGAATAATATAAATATAAGCTCCTGTATATTGTAATTTGAAAAAAATTTATTATACAAATATAATTTTGTATAATGAAGTTAGAGAAAATCCAAACAGTGAAACTGACAATGAAAGTGAGGAATTTCCCTAAACTTTATATGATACCAACTAAGGTCAATCTGTGTTATTATTACCAATTTCACATCACAGATCATCTTTTTGCCCATTCTGACATCAGTGTGAATACTGTATACTTTGTACCGTGAATACATTTATCTTATCTTCCTCCCAGATGTTATAATTTATACTAACAAATATTTCTCTTGTCAAATTAAGCCAAAGATAAGCCATTAGTAAATGTTTTATTACCCATGATCTCGGGCGTGGGCAGAGGGCTTAGGACAAACATCAGAGAACATGACATCCCAATTTAAAGATTTATTACAGGTTATTGTGAGGGCTATAGGCTCTTTTCCCTAAAGGCTCACTAAAAATCACTGACATGAGGTGGACTGACTAAGGAGAAAAAGCATACAAATCTATTTAATGTGTATACAGGGGAGCCTTCCATTCCATCTATCTTTGACATATGTTCAGTTATAATGCTTTCTATTTCTGCTTTTTCCTGAATTTTTAACATATTTTGAAAATATTTGCATTTTATTGTATTTGTTTTGAAGACTTGTGTGCATGCAGCTTAGCTTTTATTTTTTTCCATATAATAAAGTTTTTTGAACAAAACATTGATTTTATTTCCATATTCCTCCATTTTCTCTTCAGACACACCCTGGTGATAACGCCAAGACTCTTTAGTAACAAAACCTTTCTAAGTTAAGCACATATAATTTAGGATTTTATTAAATGGTTCTGTCTCAATGACTTGTGTTTAGTAAGTTGATTAAAGTGCACTCCATTTTATTAGCCTCACGTGGCTGAGATGTGGCAGTCAGGGCCTATTAGCTCCTTCTGTTTCATCACAGCGTTTGAGCTGGGGTCACTCTTCTTGAAGTGGCCACAGCAGATAATTGAGCAAACTATGACACAAATGTTGGGCCATTTTTGTTTCACACGGAACTCTCCTAACCAGCAATGTTTCTTTCAGACCTCCCTGTTGGGCTGGTAGATTTTATAAAATCCAAAATGTGGTCTGAAAATTCCTCCTACACAATCCTGCTTCTTTCTCACCCCACCCACAGCCCTTTTTTTTAATAGGGGTTACTCTCCAATAAACTTTGCCAGCCCTCTAAACTTCAGTTTCAGCCTCTGCTGCGTAGAGGATCTAAGTTTCACACAATGCAGAAATGATCTACTAGTAACTCAGCCCAAAGTATTGCAGACTAATTAACTATGCTATCTATCCAATGGGTAAAAACATGTCCTCTCAGCCTTGATATTAAGTGGGATGATATATTTACGAATTCTTTAAAATTACAATATCACCAGTCATAAAACCATTTGTCTGGAACTTTAACAAAAATTGTAACTTTGAATAGTATGTGACACAGGTGTATAATTCTCAATCATCGGTTTAATTCATTATGTATGAAATGGTTTACATATTTTATGAGGCATTTCCAGATATTCAAAATAGAGAAAAATCTTGTATATCCGTATTCTGAGTACCATTTCTTCAATTTCAGAAGTGAATAAGGTAATTTTCAGTGTGAGAATGGCTGTTTCTATTTGCATTTTTTACTTAAGCAACAGAATTTTAAAAGACATCCGACCTTTCCTACTGTAGTGATTAAAGTAATAGCAGCAACAACATAAGCATTGTGTTGCCTTTTTTAAAGATCAAAATTGCATTAATATTTTTAGATTTTGAATGAAATAATTTATTCTGAGGTAGAGAGTATGTGTTCATATTTATAAATAGACGCCTTTCATCATGATCCTGATAGGTCAAATTTTGTCTCTTTCTTTTTACTCATTCAAAATGTAATGAAATATCTACCTGTGCTTTCACATAAGAGATTAATATTTATGGAGTGCTTTGTAAATAGCTATAGCTGTCTGTGTGTGTGTGTGTGTGTGTGTGTGTGTGTGTGTGTGTGTATGCACATACACAGGCAAATGACTAGAAAACATGTTAGTAAAATCGGCAAGGCTAATAAACTTTCTTACAATGATTTCAAGTGAGATACAATTTTTCCTTTTCCATTTTAATATTTTCATTAAACATACAATGTCACAGCTACTAATGTATAAGCTATTATATGATTCAGGATTCTACCAGTTGCAAGTGACAGAAACTCAACAAAAATGAGCTTAGGCAAGATATAAACTATATTGACTCATTAATTAAACTATAGATCTCAAAGCAACCAGAGCCAAAAATTTATAAGCCACTTGCTCAGTTGAGCACTTTCATTCTCTCTCTTCATTTTTCATTGAGTTTCTCTTGCCCTGCTTGTCTTATTCTCTCAAACTGTCTTTATAAGGTTAGAAACATTGACCAGACGGTTTTCAGGCTCTCCCCTCTTAGGTTTCCATTCCAGAATAAAGGATCCTTATCCCATAACCCCAGCTTTAAAAATACATGAGCAGAAACGTTTTGTTATTTTGCTTGGTGGATGCTCTCTTCTGTGTCCAAGAGGGGGGTTACTAAAAGGAGAACCTTATATAAAACTAAATAGTTGCTCTGGAAACCCTGAGCTTCGGAAGGACAAAATAAATACACAAATACACAAAATGTACTTTTCATTGTCTAACAAAAGATGGGAAGTGTGGTAGCCAGGGAAAATCAGTTGATGTGCACATTTGTTCCTTTGATCTATTTCAGTGGAAGTTCCTACTAAGTATTTGATTGAAGTAATCAAATTCGCCAAAATAAAAGTTCAGTGGAACAGTTAGAATTCAATTTATTTAGTTTATAAATGGTAAGATGAACAAATATTTGAGAATTCAAAAAAGTGTTTAACCCTTTTATGAATAATTAATCAGGTGTTTCCTTGAAAGTAAATTCACATCGGAGTGGAGGAATGGTGGGTCTGCCTGTTGAGAATCAATTCACTTACTAAAATTCAGAGACAATGGTTGGACAATCATTTGATATGCTACGGAGTGATGGAGAAAGATTTGATTGCCAGATAGGTTTGTTGTAGCGCTCCTGGTTTTAAATATGTGATAAATTCCCATTTCTTAGCTAACGTTTATTGAGATTTTTTGGTCTTCCTTGCAGTAAGTGGGAGATTTGCTCTAATTTGATCAATATTAATAAAATTTACCATGTTACAGTCAAGCACTGGCAAACATGAATAAATATGAATAAATATAGCACAGATCTTGCTCTGTAGCTGCACATAGTACAATTAGGAAGACATGAAGGTAAAAATAAAATTATGTATACATATATATACACAGATGTATGATATTTGTTATAGTAAAGATATTCAGAAAAATTTGCAGTAGGAAAATTATTTATAAGAAAAAGTGTGGAAATTTGGGAATAGGGAGAGGTTTTACTTTGGAGGTGATGCCCAGTCAACATTTAGAAGAATCAATCTCCTTATCAGTTGAGTTATGAATGAGAATAAGGAATAGAGTCACATAATATGTGCTAAGGCATAGAGTCACAAAATGACATCACATTTTGAAGAGTTATAAATATTTAAGATTGCCCAGCCCAGTGGCTCACACCTGTAATCCCGGCACTTTAGGAGGCCAGATAGGCAGATGGCTTGAGCTCAGGAGTTTGAGATCAGCCTGGGCAACATGGCAAAACCTCATCTCTACAAAAATATAAAAATTAGCTGGGTAGATTGCACCTGTGGTCCCAGCTACTTGGGAGGCTGAGGTGGGAGAATCACATGAGCCCAGAAGGCAGAGTCTGCAGTGAGCCAAGATCGCACCATTGCACTCCAGCCTAGGTGACAGAGCTAGACGTTGTCTCAAAAATAAATAAATAAATAAGATAAATGGAAAATAAAACACATGAGTATTACAGACAGAATTTAGATGGTTAGTAAAGGCCAGTAAATCAATGATCTTGCAGGTTATGCAGAGGGCACTACAATTTAATCTATCATAATTGGAAGTTTGTAAACAGGAGTTGGGCTAGTTAGGGGGAAGTGAGAAGATCAAGTTCTCATTTTTAAGAGATCTTGCTGGCAAGATTGAGGAGGAAATATTGAGGAGGGATTGACTGTTGGGCATTAAATGAGATAAGATGCAAAAGGGATAATTTCTTGAACCAAATCAATGACACTCAAGATTTACATTACAGGCTTTTATGGTATTCAGGGTTATATTAGTTGCAAGTGACTGAAACCCAACTAAGAATGGCTGATGCAACAGACAGTACTGGATCATAACCCAACTATGATTACAATTTGAATAGCACAAGGAAGACAAAATAAATAAGAGATATGGATTGACTAGATCTGAGTAGTGAAAAAAGTAGAGGTAGAGGGAATGGATTCACAATATTGCCTTCTTCATGATTGGTTTTATGATGTTAACACAAATTTCATTTGGGAGGATCAGAAGAATATAAGATACAGGGCTAATTGGAAGAGAATACATTTTATTTTGATATGTAGAATTGAATATACTCTAGATATGCAAGTAGAAAAATCCTAGAAGCAGTAGATTATATTGATTTATACTTGAATGGGGTTAAGTCATTTTAAAGACATAGATTTGGGAGACAGTTGTGTACACTGTACTTTGAAAATAAATATATTGCCATAAGTATATAGTTAAGAATGAGAGGAGTTATAAAAATTAGTGTGCAACTAATATGCAAGTATGAGTAGGAGAATAGTTTTTAATACCCCAAGTAGAACTCAGAGCATATTTTTATATGAATAACTTATCTCAAGCAGATGGAATTTATTAAGAAGTTCTTGTGAAAATTGCTAATAGAAACTTGAACACCATTTATAGCACGGTTTCTAAGAAAAATGTGCCCCAAGTTTTAGAACATTAAATAAAACAAAACACTTTTTTATTATGGATTAGTAGCAGTGTATATTCATAGTTATCAATTAATGATTACTAATCTCACATTCATTCATAAGTAAAATTACAATTTGGTTTAACACATACCAGTGAAATAGAACTGAGTGATAATAATATAGCAAAACCACCCTTCATGCCTTGTTAAACTTACTTTGGCCTGACATCAAAAGAATATAAAACTATTAAAAAAAAGTCTCATTAGTTCAAAAATCACGTTTGGCCCCTCAATGCTCTCTTTTATTTGGCACTGGTCCTACATAATGAAAATCATTTTTCAACTCACACATAGGCATACTCTAAAATAGCCATTTCCATTTTGCTCTTTTGATTACATTTTTGTGCATCATGATATGGCTCTATACTTCTGTCAAAAAAACTATATCCTCCCAAATCTGATACCCTGGTTGGAGTTTTTTTTTCTTTAAGAATAGGTTTATTGACAATAATTTTATAAATATTCTAAAACAATTTCAAAATTTCTTAAACTTAAAATGTCTAAAATTTTCTGTTTAATGGTTGAACTAAAATCTTAATATTGGTTGAAGTTTTTTCATCCATAAAAATTTTATTACAACAGTCCATGCTAACAATTTCCTTCTCCTATTTTCTACTGGCTAAAAAGTAAAATATAATTTGACTCTTAAATTTGTCCCCCTAGTTAGATATATAGTACACTGATGAACCAAGTCTTAAGAGGCTTTTTTGTATCTCACATAGCACAACATGAAAGACATAATAAAAACTTACTAAATAATTTCTGATGATTCAGAAGATTATTTAGTAAGATGGTACTATTGGAATGGATTCCCATCCTTTTCCTTATTCAAGGGAAAATTCCAATTAGATAGAAATGGTGGAAGTTTCAAGGGAATACATTCATATGTGTGTGTGTATATATGTGCATTATTATTTTTTAATAGAAACAGGGTCTCACCATGTTGCCCAGGCTGCTGGTCTCGAACTCCTGGCCTCAAGCAATCCTCCCATTTCAGCATCCTAACGTGCTGAGATTACAGGCTTGAGCCACCATGCCTGGCCTTTAAGAGAACGTTCAATCAAAGTTGTTTACTGCCTGAGCTTGTGCTGTTTCCATTAGAACAGACTGACCAGATGAGAGATTTGTTTGGATTTTTGTTTTTGGCCCCATTCCGTGGAATAACCTCAGGCAATCAAATTAATTTTTTATTTTCTTTCCTTTTTTTGTCAGCTCAAATATAGAGATATTATAAAGATAAATAATTGAGAATCAGAGAAGGGGCTATATATAATTACTGAGATTTCATTACATACCATATAAAATCTACATTGCAGAATGTTAAATAAAAGTAAAATAATGCAAGATGCTTAATATCTAAAGCTCTTTCAAATTTCATCTTTTTTTTTTATTATACTTCAGGGTTTTAGGGTACATGTGCACAATGTGCAGGTTTGTTACATATGTATCCATGTGCCATGTTGATTTCCTGCACCCATTAACTCGTCATTTAGCATTAGATGTATCTCCTAATGCTGTCCCTCCCCCCTCCCCCCACCCCACAACAGTCCCCGGAGTGTGATGTTCCCCTTCCTGTGTCCATGAGTTCTCATTGTTCAATTCCCACCTATGAGTGAGAACGTGCGGTGTTTGGTTTTTTGTCCTTGCGATAGTTTACTGAGAATGATGTTTTCCAGTTTCATCTTAAGGAAATATTATGCATGAATTGTACATTGTACAATAGATTTTGATGTATTTTATTCATTTTATATATAATGCAAACCTTTGCAATAAAGCAGTTATTTGAAATGAACCAATTTAGTGAAATGCTTTATGGTAGTTATTGGTTCACTTAAACTACTGAATTGATTTTAACTTTTATTTTTAGACTGAAACTTTAGCTGGTTAGCTGCAGAACTTTTTACTTGAAAGATGGAAAATTTTAAATGAAAACCTTAATCCATATGTGCTGGAGAAAATCTAGGAGGATTTCAAAACTCCTACATAAGAATGCAAACAAACTATTTCATTCACAGCACATCCTAAAGAACAAGTGGTTTCTGACTTGATTTATTTTTATTTTTATTTTTATTTTTTTGAGATGCAGTCTCTGTTGCCCAGGCTGGAGTGCAATGGCGCTATCTCAGCTCACTGGAACTTCTGCCTCCTGAGTTCAAGCAATTCTCCTGCCTCAGCCTTCCAAGTAGCTGGGATTATAAGCATGCATCACCACGCCTGACTAATTTTTGTACTTTTAGTAGAGACAAGGTTTCACCATGTTGGCCAGGCTGGTCTTGAGCTCCTGGCCTCAAGTGATTCACCCACCTCGGCCTCCCACAGTGCTGGGATTACAGGTGCCAGCCACTGCGCCCAGCCCCTGTTTTCTGACTTTAGAAGCATGTGATTGACTCTTTAAAAAAAAAAAAAAGTCCTTCATAATTAAAAACAAAACTAATTTTCTTGGCCTAATTTTATGCTTATTTTTCTGCAAAAATGTAATTATAGAGCTTAAAAAACTTGAAATATTTTTACTGGTGAATTGTTTAAAATGCTAAAAGTAAGTAACTTACGTAAGACTAATGAATTGCAGTGGAAAATTTTAGTCAGATAAAATAATTAGAGCAAAATGTGTTAGTGAGATCAAGAGAGAGAGAGGGAAAGAAACCTAAAGTTAGTGCAAAGCAATAACCTACTCTAATAATTGCTGAGGATCAATGAGTATTTCTATTTCTGACAAACATATAGTGAGGAAAAAGGAGTGACAGCTCATTCAGCCACACTCTATATAGTAGAGAAATTCAAAACTGAAATACCTGTGTCCATTTCTGCTTAATGCTACCGGTTGCAAATAGGTAATAAATATTTATATGATCCTCTTTACATCTCTTTATCTCAAGACAAGTTTGATCTTTGTTCTCGTCTCTTTTTTTTTCAACAAAACATTAAAGTATGGAGATTATAAAAACAAACTGCCATTGACGTACTTTCACATTAGTGAAGGAACACTAAGCTTGCTTTTAGTTGATAAGTAACAATTAGAACGTGAACAATTTTTTTAAATTAGTTTCTACCTTGAGGCTTTAGAACATTTTATTTGAATAATCTTTGATCTATTGTGTTTGTGTATATGACTACTTGAATCAAGCTAAATGTAATATTGTATTCACAGTAAAAAAAAATCTATGGTAATAAATTACCTATTTGTGGCTTTAAATATAGATGGAATCAAAATTATAACATTTCAAGAGGGCTCTTTGTGAAAAAAAATTTAATAAGTTCTTTGATGATTGGAAATATAAAAATCCTAACTGTCTTTTCCCATTCACTTTCCTGGGATTCCCTTTTTGCCTTGAGTAATTTACCTAATAACCAAATCTCAGACTTTGAAGGAACCTGAGTGTCATCCAGCTGTTTCTATTAGCCATTGTTTGGATTCTCCCTACAAGGCCATCCGGAGAGAGTTACTCATTCTTTACCCAAAAATTCCCAGTGACAAAATTCAGGCTCTTTGTCTGGAAAAGCAGACCCTGTCAAAATGGAAGTAAAATGTGATATTTCTCTTGAAATGTAGTACATGACATTCTTTATTTGAGCATATACATTTATTAAATCACAGATAATTTAATGTTTTTAGCATACTGACCATACATTTGCATCATGCAAATAATGTGATGTATTTGTTTAAAAGTTAATACTGTTATTTTGGGCTTTTTCTTACTATGTATTATCAGCTAGATATTTAAAACTAAATATAAGAGAGTCCATTCATTTTTGCAGAATTCATTTTACTGGTTTTCCAGTCTGTCATTTATTTTGATGATTTATTGTCTTGACCAGCATTATGCTGTTTGTAAAAGAGTTAACAAAAACAATCATAACAATTGCAGCAACAGATTATGGTGATATCAGAGAACAACCAAAGGTAGGTAGAATCTTGATATTACCGTCTATCAGTTTTTCTTAAGACTTCTAGTATCACAAAAAATTTAAATGAATATCAACTTCATACTTTCAGATGTTGCAAAATACTGATGCTAATCCCTGTCTAACACAAACATGCCTGGGTGATACTAAAGAAGGGTGATTGCAGATACCCTCCAGCTTAGGAAACTGAGTTACAGTCAGGCTTCAATGAACAATGGGGATGCTTTCTGAGAAGCCTGTTGTTAGGTGATTTCCTCTTTGTATAAACGTTGTAACAGTACTCACACAAACCTAGATGGCACAGACTACTGCAGGGGTCCCCAACCCCAGGCCAGGGATCAGTATCAGTCTGTGGCTTGTTAGGAACCAGTTTGCACAGCAGAAGGTGAGTGGTGGGCCAATGAGCATTACTGCCTTAGTTCTGCGTTCTGTCAGATCAGCAGCAGCATTAAATTCTCATAGGAGCATGAACCCTATTGTAAGTAAACTAAGCATGCGAGGGATCTAGGTTGTGTGCTCCTTATGAGAGTCTAATGCCTGATGATCCCAAAACCATGCATCCCCCAACCCCCATGGAAAAGCTGTCTTTCATGAAACAGGTCCCTCATGCCGAAAAGGTTGGGACCATTGGTCTACTATACGACTAAGCTAAATGTTATAGCCTATTGCTCCTAGGCTGCAAAACTGTATAACACGTTTCTAAACTGAACACTGTAGGCAATTATAACACAATGTTAAGTACTTATGTATTGAAACGTATCTAAACATAGAAAAGGCAATGTGTTATACTGACACATTATGACATTATGAAGTCTAAGACATTGCTAGACTATAGAAAATTTTCATTTTCACTAGAATTTTATGGGACCTCCTTGAACATGCAGTCCATCCTTGACTGAAACATCATTATATGGCATGTGACTGTATTTGAAAGCGAAAATTTATGGGATCAATACATCGTTAAGTGCAGTAACACGAGTTGGGCTTAATTAATCCCAATAAATTATATGATATGACTTCAATCATTCATTATTTCATTTACTGAAAAAAAAAAAAGTTTTGTAAAGATCGGCTGCTACCAATGATGATAATGATGATGATGATGATGATTAACTATCGGCATCACATGCCAGGCATCCTCCTACATCTGGGGAATTCAGCATTGAACAACATAGAGTTTCTTTACTCATGAAACTTAACACTTCCTAAGAGGGAACCAAACAATATAGCAAACAAATAGTATGGTTTCCAGAAGTGACAAGTGCTATGAAGAAATAAAACAGGGTAATGTGAAACTGTAAAACCTTGAGGCAGAAACAGGTTTGGCAAATAAAGTAAAAAAAAAAAAAGATTTATAAAGCTATAATGTTCAATGAATGTTAGTCGATTGAATACATGAAAAAAATGATTTGCTCATAGGAAAAATGAAATAAAGGAATGAAGGAATAAATAAATAAATGAACCAGAGGAGAAAAAAACACATAGCATATCCTCAAAATGCTCCTGTGTCATCAATCACAAAGTGAAAGCGGGTAAAATTGCCCTCTTGCTTTCATATCCCTTCCCCAAAGGTGAATGACTGCCTTTCTGTAATTCTCCCCCTGACTCCCAAAGGCTATACTTTTATCTTGCATTAACAGGGATGTAAATCTTGAAGCTGAGAATACACTGCGTAGTATTCTTTGAATCTCTCTTTCAAATGTTAACCCCAAACTCCTCCTCAGCCATGGACACCATTTCTGAATGGCAGGCTGGAGTGCAGATGGACAGTGTACACTAGGATGGCACAGATACCAGGGAAATAAGGCCAGGAAGTGGCAGGGAAGGCGTCACAGAATTCTTGAACCACTTTTTTGTAAAGCCCTAAAGTTTCAAATGCAAATCTGAATGAAATACAATTAGCATTTACTTTCATTTTCCCAAGGAGTCAAATAAGGTAAACTTTTGTGTCACAATGAAAAGACAACAAGTCAGAGCTTGATGACTTCAATTGTTGGAATTAATTTCTCAGTTGAACAGCATCTGCAGGTGGGATTATTCTTCTGCTGCTTCTGTTCAACTCAAAATATTTTCTGACAGATGGTGATAGCAAGTAAATAAGACGTGTATTTCAGAAGCCGGAGAATTCTTGGGCTCATGAAAGGAACAATAGTCATAGATAAATATATTTCAAAGTGCCCTATGTTGACTGAGCTCTGAGATATTAGAGGAAAAAATCTCATTCGTATTGCAGGAAATCAAGTTTCCTACCTCCGTTGCCACTTCTGAATAATATTAACAAAAAGCTTTTGGTGTACTCTTGGCAGAAAACTCTAGCCACAAGATAGCTGACTGTGTGAACATTAAATACAGTACTTTTACAAGAATTATTTGGTTCAAGATTTGTAGCTGAGTAAAACTTCCTAGCCAATTTTTCATATTCTAACGGCAAGACAGTCAATTGAATTTAAAGCAACATTTCTGAAATCAACTAGGCTTATTTAGGAAAAAGAATGAAAAAAGAAAGAATAAGTGCATTAAAATTAAACGTATCAAATGCAACACTGTGGAAAAATTCCTGGATAGATGAAAATCTTTAATTTAGTTTTATTTTTTTCAAAAAGTAACAGCAATGCCTAAACTTGCCTACAAAAAGATATTGAAAGCTTTTTTTTTTTTGAGATGGAGTTTCACTCTTGTTGCCCAGGCTGAAGTGCAGTGGCACAATCTCGGCTCACTGCAGCCTCAGCCTCCAGGGTTCAAGTGATTCTCCTGACTCAGCCTCCTGTGTAGCTGTGATTACAGGCACGCACCACCACGCCCGGGTAATTTTTTGTACTTTTAGTAGAGATGGGGTTTCACCGTTTTGGCCAGACTGGCCTCGAACTCCTGACCTCAGGTGATCTGCCTGCTTAGGCCTCCCAAAGTGCAGGGATTACAGGTGTGAGCTGCCACGCCTGGCCTACTGAAGGCATTTTTAAAGAAACTCAAGATTATATTGCTACAGAAAATAAGGGCAGGCCAGTTTACATTAGGTTCTAGGTGTGAAAGAAATTAGAGTCTGGAGTGTCTATTTTATTCACAAGTGCCACTTTCACCATGTATTGCAAATAAACTAAAGCTTAATATATCATCATACTATAACATAAATACTAGTAAAAATCTCCATTTTAGATTTAATATATTTCTAAATTTTGGAATTCCTTATGTACTCTAAAAGCTCTTTGATGTAACTTTTGCTGGCAAACTGGACTAAATCATTTTGGGACTAACAGAGATTGTGCTTCTCCTTTTATCCTAAATTTATAAGCAACAATTTTTATTCATTTCCAGATCAGTTAACTAAAACATTTGTTTTCAAATCCACAGGAAAGGAAAAGAAAAAAATAACTTGCTATCTTCTCTTTCTGACTTGCTATAAAATCACTGAACTTAAATAAATTTAAAACATTAGATGAAGGAGTAATCATCACACTGAAGTGACGAATTAAAGATATGACTAGTATTCCATTAGATCTGAATTCAATTTCTTAAGATTTGAATGCCTCTTATAAGAAGATGATTGCTGATGTCCTCTCAAAGATTGTTAAAGAAAAAAAAAAACAGACAAAATCTGCTGTTTCTTAAATCTTCAAATAAAAAATTATTCTTAGGAAATTGGATTCTAAGTTTGTTTACTTCTTTAAAAATTTTTAACAGAGAGATTGAAATGTAGTTATAGTGAAATGTATCATTTGGATTACAGAGAAGAATATGCACATACTTATCTTTCCACTGTAAACACAAAGCATGTGAATGTGTGTTTGCATATGTGTGTATATATACATATAGGTGGGAGCTTGCAGAAAGTGGGTTAATGTTATATAGGGTCTAGGAAATCCAACTAATGCTTGTATTACATGTTAAAAATAGGTTAGATGGATGGTTTGGAACAGATTTTTTTAATGATATACAATATGCTCTGCTAAAGGCTTATTTTAAAATAGAAACTATAATTTGTAGGGGAAGTATGCCTCTTGAAAATAAATCTCTTACAAGGCAATCAATTTTAAAGTTTTTTCACTAAAAATACAAGTCTGAAATCCTCCCTTCTCGGAGTTTCTACATATCCAATAGACTTTTGAATGTATTTCTTCTCTGCTTATCTCTAGGCTTACCTCTATTTAATTTTTATTTAAAATACTATTAAGGAATATTCAAAACATTTTTAATTGAAATTAAATGTATTTTCTTCCTCGTCTATATTGTGTATATTATAGCCACAGTCAATATAAGTTAGAAAATACTGTTCAGTTAAAATTAATATAATCAAAATATGTATATCTGGACTCTAAAACAGAAATTGATACAATAACATATGGATTGAAAATAGAGTGAATCATACTATTTCTCAGAGAGACCTGGAGCTACTTATTTTCCATGCTCAATTTTTCTTTTTCTCAATTGTTCTAAATAGATATTTGCGTAATACTAAAAACATACTTGAGTTTTTGTGTTAGTTAATACACTCAGAATAACACACCCTTCACCAAAGATACTTCTGTTTTTCTTTCAGTGTCTCTAGCACCAAATTATGCACTAGAAAAAAAAATAGCCTTTTAATCATGTTTATGCAACTAAGAAATTATAAGACATCAAAGTGACCATCTCTGAGATTACAGCCCGTATTATATATGATGCATAACAGTCACATTGTCTTAATTGACCAAAATAAATAGTAAAATTTTAAATTTCAGACAGGTTGTGTATATATAAATTACATATAAAAATAAATCTAAAATATATTATAATAATAAATTTAAGATATTTAAATTTATAAATATTTAAAATAAATTTAAAACATATAAACTTAAAATTATTTAAAATAAAATTAAAGCATACTATTTAAAATATATTATTTAAATTAAACAAGTGTTACCAGGAAGGAATTCCTCTTAAGAGTTTCGGATTTGGCTCAGATCAAATAAAAAGGCAAACATTACTGGGAAAATTGCCATTTGTCAACTGTTCCATGTCATATCATGTGGTAATACAGTTCTTTAAACACCAAATGTCAGAATACTGACACTATACTGTACAAACTAAAACAAGTACAAAATTGAGCATAAATAACCCAAAAATACTGGCAGCTGTGCATTTGTAAATGAATGGTGTTTGTGATGACTAATATTTTCTTCCTATGGTTATAATGCACTGTGTTTATTTTCTATAGGACACCCCTGGGGAAAGGGGGCAGAAAACACATGAGAGACAGGTTATTTTTAAAGTTAACAACAACAACAAAGATTTAAAATCTTTGCTTAATTAAAAAAGGAATAGTACAAGTAGATGACTCACTTCTATCTTTAAAAGCTGAAAATTAAAAATTACGCAATATCCTAAAAGTATAAAGACTGATTCAAATGTTGCTTCACATAATAATCTTCAAATATATCTCAAAACTCACCTATTTAGACTATTTGTTCCTATAACTGAATTGTACTTTAAGTGCAAAATATAAGCAAATAAAGAGAAGGGCATTTATTCCATCAAATAGGTCTTTATATTATAATGATAAAACCATGCTTCCCTTTAAATTGATCAAAAAGTTAAAGTATACATTTTCCAAATATTCAAATCTTACCTTTAGAGAAACATTAACATGAATTGTCTCTTCATCCCACTGTGATTCAACATTCCCTAGCCAGTAAGGTACTAATTTATGTACAAAAGCAGAGGTTCTGTGTGTTATATTTTATTCAGAAATATAGATGACATTTCCTTTTACTAGGTAGCTTAGAGTGACTAGTTCTTGTCACAATGTTGTCATAGTGATAGTGACATCAATGTACTTCATGGTAATCAGTGCGGCGATTTATCTGAGAAAAATAACAGCACCGATTTCTAGTGTATTTTACATTTCAAAATGCCATCAAGTATACTATTTAATCTACTACAGGTAAATTGATTTCTTAAGTAGAGCACCCAGGACTTTAGATGAATTGATGGCTATATGTGTCTGTGAAATGCAGACAAAAACAGTGTCTGAATGGATGATGGGGGTATTGGTGAACATAGCCAAGAGATCATAATTAACCGGTTGCTAAGGAAGATTTTGCTCTCAAGTGCCTTTGCCAAATACAAAATCTCCTCAAGTTATGAGCTCAATTTAATTATTTTGTTAAATCCTTTTTAATGTTTTTTGGACTCCAGGAGTGATATAGTAGTGGTGATAGTCCAGAATTCTGGATTCTATCCTACAGAACATTGACAAAATGCTTTCGGTCATCATCTTTCACGACAAAGGGCTGTTACTGAAACTTCAGATGTTATTTAGTGGTCCAATTACCTCTTGGTGCTATGCAGGTTGCCATTACAATAAACAATAAGAATGACATTAGCAGAGCCTCTCAGAGATAGAAAGCTCCAATTTTTAGGTCACCATCATATCAAAAATGAAAAAAAAATGTGTTATAATTTTTTTAATATTTAAATATTTTTCTATAAACCATTCTAACACTAAACTATAATACAAAATAATTGAACTTTTCAGACAAATGTTATAAGATTTATTTTTGAAATAATAATTAATAATGAACCATTGTGTTAGGCCATTATTGCACTGCTATAAAGAAATACCTGACTGGGTAATTTATAAATAAAAGAGGCTTAATTGGCTCATGGTTCTGCAGGCTTTACAGGAAGCATGGTGCCAACATCTACCTGGCTTTGGGGGAGGCCTCAGGAAGCTTACAATCATGGCGGAAGGTAAAGGGGGTGCAGACACGTCACATGGCAAAAGCAGGAACAAGTGAGAGAGAGTATGGGAAGGAAGGGGCCACACACTTTTAAACGACCAGATCTCATGTAAACTCAGAGTAAGAGCTCCCTTATCACCAAGGGGATGGCACGAGCCATTCATGAGGCATTCGTCCTCATGATCCAACACCTCCCACCAGGCCCCACCTCCAACAGCGGGTATTAGAATTCAACATGAAATTTAGGTGGGAACAAATATTCAAACTGTATCAATCATGGATTTTGGTCATATTGGTCCCATGATGACATCTGGAAGAAAGTTACTCCCTGTTCTAGTCTTGGAGGCATATCTTTGATGGCTTGTGCAGCCTCATTTTGAGAAGACCATTATGTCGTTCATGAATGTGTGAATCTGGCCAGACATCGATTCCTTATCTGCTAAGATAATTTTAACTAATTATAATTAAATAAAGGGGTATCAGAGGCTCTCTGGGCAAAGTAACATTATTTTCATAAAGATTTTTTGATTTGTGTTAAAACTCTCAGTTTGTAGAAGATAAACCACGAGAATTGCAATGTGACTATTTTCAATTAACTATTTGCCTCATTTATCGTTCTCATTGGTTGGACTCTGAAAAGTAGCATTGCTCCTTTGTCACCCTTGTAATTTTACTTCAAAAATAATGACTTAGATATGATCATATATAATAGTCTACATTGAAAAGGCCATCTTCGAGATGATTAAAAAATTGATGTGTTTATTAAGGGCTCTATTAAGGAAGGTTTTCATAGAGCTGATTTTGATTCCATACTGTTAATAAAGAATTTTCTTTTTGTACAGGAAATTTTCACAAGCCACAGATTTGACATATGATGTTTTGAATATGTATTTTATGCCACACAGTCTCGGACTGTTTTAGTGTGAGCCATTTGAGACAAAAGAGGCAGAAGATGGTGTGGCTATTTAGGCTTCTAAGCACCATCTCTTTCTTAGTTGATCTGACACTCCAGTACAGCCTGAATCCCTGCCAGTCTCTCACATTTCATAAGGCCTGATCCTCCTACCTTAGTGTTTGTTGGGGCTGCCACTGAAGCAGAAAGTTGCAACTGTTTCCAACAGAGTTGAGCCAGAGATGAGGTTCATTGGCAACCATTGCTACTCTGCCATTACCTACAACTGCTATGAAATCTGAGTCCAGGTCTATTTTAGCCAGACAGGAGGATTGCTTCCTTATATTACCTGAGTCTAAGAAGGGACTTCTAGATCATAACATATAAGAACTACTTTCTCTATCTTTCCTTTATTAGGAAAAAGGACTCGACCTTCCCTGAATACCACTAGGCCAGGGCTAGCTTTTCAAATCCTAACAATCTCAGAAACAGGTATCTGATTTTTATTTTATATGCAAGAAAACAAAGTTCTTATTACAATGTGCCCAGCCCAATGTCATATAGAATTAGAGAAGGCTGATTAAACCATGTCTAAGTCAGTACATTATTGTAACTAAAAAAAAGTAGATGAGTAAAGCTCTGAAGTCATAAAGAAAAATCACTTTTTACTCTTCTATAATACTGTGCCATACAGTGTGTAGCCATGTCTGCTTTAAACAGCATAACTTTGTGTGGCTATACTCAAGAGAGACATTTGCTATTGCAATACAGGAGGCATCAAGGAGTTAATGATTTTTGCATAGCAATAGAGACCTTGACCTAGGATTCTCAACTCAGAGTGTGCTTTCCTTCCACTCAAACCAAAAGACCTACTAGACATCCCTCTGTGAGCCTAGCAAAGGATTGAAGGTTTTTTGTTTTGTGTTTTGTGTTTTGTGTTTTTTCCCACTATTTCCAAGTTCATACCAGATAACTAAAAACAGAGGCAGAAGCCTCACTACAAATTCATGCAACTATGCTTAAAGTGAGATTGAAATGGTTATTCTTTGTTATTAAAAGATCTAATACAGAGATTTGACCATGTAGTAAAGAATATTATGTAATTTATATAATATTTTTAACAAATTTAAAAAATTATCATGAAAGAATGGAAAGTTGAGATCCAGACCTTAAATAAATACCTCCCAGCCCCAGTAGCTCTACTACATTGTTAGTAAGGAGGTATTGAAGGCGAAAAGCAGCACTAAATACCTGTTATTAATAGCACATTATATTTTCACTTATAGAAACGTATTCATAAACATACTTATATCGTCTAATAAAATGTACTTTTTTTGCATCATTTGTATTTAGTCATTATCACTTCTTTTACAGTCTCACTTTTAAAAGGTTACCATAGATCAGTGCTTCCAAAATACAGACTATTTTGCCCTCCTGGAGACATTTGCAATGTCCAGAGACATTTTTCATTGTCACAAATGGGTGAGGTGGAGGGGTGCTGCTGGCATCTAGTGGGTAGAGGCCATGTTGCTGCCAAACATCTTGCAACACATAGGACATTATGACCCTGACAACAAGGAATTATACTGTCTGAAATGCCTCAAATATCAACAGTGCCAAAGTTGGGAAACACTGCTATAGACATACACACATACACTCACACATACAGGATATATAAAACTGAATGATAATCAGGGCCACATTCATTGACTCTAAAGAACAGATCGGATCATTTGCATCTTATAAGGATGTTAATGTAACAGAGCTTAATCTTAAACATGGCATGCGACGCACCATCCTAGTTTTCAGACAATGAAAACTAGGCTACCTCAAAACCAGTACCGGTGTTGAACACTGTTTCTTATAGGTTATATAAGACATATATGGGCATGTAATTTATTCAATCAAAGTAAATATGTCTGGCTGCAATGCATATATAATTGGGAAAGTAACCATCCTCCAATTCAGCAGGCCTTGCCAGAAAGTCTAATCCCAAAGGATGGACTATTTACGTTATGAACAAGCCGTGTCTGGAGGGCTAACCATCTCGTGATGAACACATTTTCAGAGCCATCCAAGGAAGGTTTCTTGGCTTTGTGAAACAGCATATGCTTGGTTTTTCTTTCTTTCTTTTTTTTTTTTTTTCCAAACATGTTAAGGAAAACCTTTACCACCCAGAAGATTAGAGGTCAAATCTAAGATAATGTATTATTTCTGGTCTATCATAACAGACACTTTATCTCTGTTTTCTTTAGCTTAAAAAAATGAAAAAAAAGTTTCTGATAGCTGTGTTTTGTGTCTTACTTCCCATAACTTTTTCTCCCAGACTATCTGATCTTACACTTAGGTTAACATATATTCAAATAAAATATCTCTGGTATACTCCATAAAAACTCTTCCTAACAAATAATGCCAGTAGTAAATGAAAGAATTAATAGGCACACATATTCTAGAGAAAAGATCTCCAATCATACTTTCTGCTATGAAAAAAAGGCTCTCCAGCACTGGCTAATATCATAGCAACTAGTCATATGTGCCTATTGAGCCTTTGAAATACAGCTAGTCACTAGGAAATTAATTTTTAATTTTATTTACAAATTAATTTTTGGTTAATTTAAAATTTTAAATGCTTTAATTGTATTTAATTTTGACTAGTAGCTACTGTATTGAGGAATGCAAGTTAGAATACCAATGATAAAAAAAAACTTGAGGCCAGAAGAAACAGACACAATAGATTTGAACAGAAGGAAAAAAATAAACACTAAGACAAAAAAAGAATATTTATGAAGAATCAATATCAGTTTAATCTTTTGACATTTGAGTTACATGCCCTTATTAAGGTGGAAATGTCATATTATCAATTTCTGTTTAAATGACATGACTTTTTTTTAATCTGAGGACGATTCTAAACATTTAGAAAATTTCAGATTTGGGCAGGGCATTCCTCTAATTGCTTTACAGTAAAAGAAGATAAGTTACATGTTTTATGAGATGTAAATACTTTTTTGATGGTGGGACACAGCACATTGATACTAGGATAAATAAAGGCAGAACTCTGCTATTTACTGCTCAAAACAAGATGTGACTGCCAGGTAGGGCCAGATAGGAAATTGTATGCAGGAACAGGGTAATGACGATCTATAGCTGTAGGGGCAAGTAGGATGGGTTTAGCTAGTTACATGGGCCCCCTGCAAATTTGCTGCTTAATAAGTTTGTAGGCTCTGGGCATAAGGGGGTGTATATTGATCCCAGAGTATAAGATCCTGATAAGTTGGGGTTGGAGTGTGGATTTCATTAACTTCTCAGAAGGGGAACTGACTGGCCTCTAGCCAGAGACTCAAAACTAGGTTAAGATACCTAGTTGGACCCCTTGTTGTCTTGACATTAGTGAAAACTCAATTATTAGGGGTATTACAGTGGCCCAAAGAGTAATGGAGACTTTTAAACAGTAGGGTATAAGCTCCCCTAAGCAGTATAGAAAAACATTTTAGAATAAGAGTAGAAAGGAAGCAAACAAGTAGAAATGTAAGGAGTCCTTGCAGGCCATCCTGTTACCAAGTTTCCCGTGTATATGGCAAAAACAGTCTGAAATTCTGGGGTCTCTAACAGTATCTTGGTGGAGTTATTGTGTTTTCTCTTCACTATTATTGTATATTGAAAGCCTCTTAAGCCAGAGTAGGCTGAGAGACATCCAATAAAGTATGTTTAAATTATGAGTTTTATTACGTTTTTGTGGTAATAATAACTCAGTGTATTTCTCAAATCAAGGTGGCAGGTACAGCAGTTTTGTTGCTGGACAATATGAACTGAACATTTAATAAGGTATATGTAAAGGTTAGCAGTATTTGTAACCGAGGGGAGGAGTAGTTGTGGTGGTCATGGTCAGATAAGCAAGGCAGGAAGTTGCAGTGGCAACCTGGCGGGTGCAGGAGGGTAGGAGAAAGTTGCAGTGGCAACCTGGCGGGTGCAGGAGGGTAGGAGTTTTCTGAGGAGTGAGAGGTCCAGTCCAAGTATGGACCAGTATGAGGCAATAACATACATTAATTTTAGAATGGCACAGACAGTAGCAACCTCACAAGGTTTCCTTTTAGGAATGGGAGTATAGATAAAGAGCAAGGAGCATGCCAGGATTCTGGGCTAAGCAAACAGTAAGCTCAGGAAATGCAGTATAAAACCTAATATCAAAAGAAAAAAATAGTAATAAATGTCCAGGGTTCCATTTGAAAGAACGTCAGGGGAGGTATCCTGGGAGTGTTGTTGATGTGGTAGTCTTGGAGTTGAGATGAAGTTGTCTTTGGCACAGGGGATGAAGCCATCGCCAATTCTGTGGTCTCAGGCTGGGTTGACATTGCCTGAGGTGATGTCATCCGCAGTGGTGAACTCCTGGGACAGGTCAATGTGATCTGGTCTATGAAACTAGGGTTTCATAGTAGGTACTTTCATAAGTAGTTACCCACTTGAGTTGTTGTGGGTCTTGTTCACCAGTATTATGGTAAGACTGAACCTCTTGAGAAATTTTAAGGCAACGTTGCACCTGGGAATTTGACTTATACATATCTTTTAAGACAAGGTTTTATGAGTACATAGCTAAGAATGGTGATATTGGCATTTGTGATGTTGTAATTGAACCAAAGCCCTGTAACCTGGCTGGCACAATTAAGGCCTTAAGAGTGCCTGAACCAAAAATTCCCCAATAGTCCAAGGTTTTGTCTGGATGGGTGATGGGGAGGGTTTTGCTGCAAATAGGTTTTAAATGATATGGCCAGATTTGCATGCATGTGGTTAATAGGGTGTCACAATTTTGCCTATTAAAATACTGTGGTTGAGCTTGGAGGATCAGCATCAGCCTGTAGGCAGGCCCTCCAATTTAGCCAATGGGCCTTTTGCCTCATTTGCTGGTTTGGTTGCAGATGAGCAAACCAGGTGAGTGTTTTGTTTGTGGGGCTTCTACTCGCCTTGCCAAACTCAATGGAACGTGGACCTAAGCATTTGCTGTGGTCAAACAACGGCTAACTTGGAGAGTTTGAGCCTCTGGGCTGCAAACCAATGGAAGTATCCAGACCTATAGTAGGGAAACCAATGGTCAACAGAATGGTGTGTAGCTGCACTTGACAGGACTTTGTTGTCTGATGCTCATTTTCCACCAGGACATATTATTGCCAGTGAGGTGTTGTCTGCTTTTGTCATTATGAGATATGACATTGATTTCACTATTACCTTTGAAAGTTACTTTTATTTTATTCAGTAAGTGTGGTTTTCTGTCTCTTTTCTTGGTAGTCCACACTGTCTATTGGAATGGCCCTGGAAAACCAATTTTAATTTTTCTAGAGAGAATCAGAGGGAGAGCCTGAAGTAATCATCCACTTTGTACAATGTAAATATTAAAGAAAGTCAATTGGATGGTGGAAATTTTGACTCAAATGCTTCCCATAGCACATGGGCAGTGTTCTGGCCTATGGAACAATCCATGGTTAATGGGTTTCAAAGGAGTTTTTAATTAGATCTGGCATATTGCCTTTATGGGGTAGAAGCAAAATAGAAAATCTAAAAAGATAGGAGACATTAATAAGGGGCCACATATATAATGAGTCTTCATAATAATGGAAATGAGACATTTCCCTCTCTTTAAATATAGCAGAGGGTGATAAGAAAATTTTTATTTTTTTTATTCATTTAATTACACTTTAAGTTCTGGGATACATGTGCTGAACATGCAGGTTTGTTACAAATGTATACACGTGCCTTGGTGGTTCACTGCACCCATCAACCCGTCATCTACATTAGGTATTTCTCCTAATGTTATCCATCCCCTAGCCCCCATCCCCTGACAGGCCCCAGTGTGTAGTTCCCCTCCCTATGTCCATGTGTTCTCATTGTTCAACTCCCACTTATAAGTGAGAACATGTAGTGTTTGGTTTTCTGTTCCTGTGTTATTTTGCTGAGAATGATGGTTTCCAGCTTCATTGATGTCCCTGCAAAGGACATGAACTCATCCTTTTTTATGGCTGCACAGTATTCCATGGTGTATATGTACCATATTTTCTTTATCCAGTCTATCATTGATGGGCATTTGGGTTGGTTCCAAGTCTTTGCTATTGTGAACAGTGCTGCAATAAACATATGTGTGCATGTGTCTTCATAGTAGAATGATTTATAATCCTTTGGGTTTATACCCAGTAATGGGATTGCTAGGTCAAATGGTTTTTCTGGTTCTAGATCCTTGAGAAATTGCCACACTGTCTTCCACAATGGTTGAAGTAATTTACACTCCCACCAACAGTGTAAAAGCATTCCTATTTCTCTGCATCCTCTCCAACATCTGTTGTTTCCTGACTTTTTAATGATTGGCATTGTAGCTGGTGTAAGATGGTATCTCATTGTGGTTTTGATTTGCATTTCTCTAATGACCAGTGATGATGAGCTTTTTCTCATATGTTTTTGGCCACATAAACGTCCTTTTGAGAAGTGTCTGTTCATATCCTTTGCCCACTTTTTGATGGGGTTGTCTTTTTCTTATAAATTTGTTTAAGTTCCTTATAGATTGTGGATATTAGCCCTTTGTCAGATGGAGAGATTGCAAAAATTTTCTCCCATTCTGTAGGTTGCCTATTCACTCTGATGATAGCTTCTTTTGCTATGCAGAAGTTCTTTAGTTTAATTAGATCCAGGTTCCTATATACCAATAATAGACAGAGAGCCAAATCATGAGTGAACTCCCATTCACAATTGCTGCAAAGAGAATAAAATGCCTAGGAAGACAACTTACAAGGGATGTGAAGGACCTCTTCAAGGAGAGCTACAAAACACTGCTCAAGGAAATAAAAGAGGACACAAACAAATGGAAAAACATTCCACGCTCATGGATAGGAAGAATCAATATCATGAAAATGGCCATACTGCCCAAAGTAATATATAGATTCAATGCTATCTCCATCAAGCTGTCATTGACTTTCTTCACAGAATTAGAAAAAAACTACTTTAAATCTCATATGGTACCAAAAAAGAGCCCATATAGCCAAGACAATCCTAAGCGAAAAGAACAAAGCTGGAGGCATCATGCGACCTGACTTCAAACTATACTACAATGCTACAGTAACCAAAACAGCATGGTACTGGTACCAAAACAGATATATAGACCAGTGAAACGGAAAGAGGCCTCAGAAATAACACCACACATTGACAAGCATCTGATCTTTGAAAACCTGACAAAAACAAGCAATGGGGAAAGGATTCCCTATTTAATAAATGGTGTTGGGAAAACTGGCTAGCCATATGTAGAAAACTTAAACTGGACCCCTCCCTTACACCTTATATAAAAATTAACTCAAGATGAATTAAAGACTTAGACATAAGACCTAAAACCATAAAAACCCTAGAAGAAAACCTAGGCAATACCATTCAGGACATAGGCATGGGCAAAGGCTACATGGCTAAAACGCCAAAAGAAGGTTTGTTTAAAGTGGGTGTGAGTTGGCTGAAGGGCCTTGAGTTGAGAGATATTAATGCCTGGGGCAGGACTGAGATATCCATTTAGGGGTTAATTGGTTATTTTGCAACTTAAATACAAGTTCTTTGAGTAGCCCATTAGGCCTCACAGTTAAACCAGTTTTCTTGGACATATTTGGGATATGAAAGTTATATTGAATGCCTTCTTCGAGAGCCTGGTGTGATTCTGAGAAAAGAAATGTGTGCTTTGATTACTACCACTAATGTCTGGAACTCCAAGGGGAAAAAGGAGTGTCCTAGAGAAGCTTCATATTACAGCCTTAGTATACAGAGAGATGTGTGCGATTTTGATTATATTTTGGATATCTGTGAAGCAAGGGATTCACAGAGTTCTTTATTCTGAAGGGACAACTCTTAGGCAATGACCAAATAATTTGTGAACATTTGCTTGTGAGGCAATTTGCTGACCAGGGCATCCAGGGCTAAGATGACTACCTGAAGTCCAGCCAATCATGCTGACCTTGGGGTTCTGTCTTTTTATCAGGAGGTAAAGCCACAAAATTTCAGTGAGTTCTATCACTTACAATGGTGACAGTGCCATCCATACAGCCTACAAACTCCCATTGCTGAACACTCAGTTAATCCCAAGGGGCTCTTCATATAGCCAAAGGGTTTGAGGGAAAGGTGACTTCATTTAACACCATTGCATCTGTCAAGGAATTGACAGTAGAAACCACCCCTTCCAGGTTAATAATCCAGAGGGACTAGGTTTGGCTCTATATTATATTAAGGAGGCCTCAGTAGCAGTGCTGAGTTTTTGGGATGCTGCTTTTATGACCCAAGGCATAATGGGCAACTGGTTATGGAGAATCACAGGCTCAAGGTCTGCAAGGGCCTCTATTTCCAGGAAGTCCCACTATGTGGCCAACATTTTTTGCTCTAATGCTGTATATAGCACAGGGTCAGGAAGGTCAGTTTCTTGTTTCAAAAGTCCATGGGCTACCTATGGCCATCATAGGTTGTCCAGAGACTTCAGGAGGCATGAAAGAAGGTTGCTAAATCTTCTATAGTGAATCTATCAAGTGTCTGTCATTCTTTTTTTCCTAAATAAATGATTTTAATAACAAAAAATATACTTCTGAGGGAAAATAACTGAGCTCATTGGTCTGTAGTCCTTCAAACAAAGAAATCTGATTTTTAGCTGAGAGTCAGTATTGAAGCTGTCGAGATCAATACAATTCAATGACTCTCCATTTTTATGCAAAGATAAACCTTGTTCTTGTTTCCTCTTACAAGCGATATTTTACTGAGATGAAAGGCCAAATTTCATTTTTCAGAAGATAGCTTTACTTTGATCTTCATTTTCTTCCTGTCAAGCTCATACACAATAGCATGTCTTGTGAGAGTTTGTTTCATAGCCAACCTTTTGCCACAGCCAGCATGTTCACACATAAATGGGTGCTTCTCCTTAGGAAAAGAAAGAAGACAGCTCTGGAGATTAAATACAGTTTTTCTGCAGTCCTCTCTTGGATGTTGACATACATCTCTTTCTGAGGCATGAGTTATCTGAGATAATCTTCACATTTGAATGTTTTCTGGCATACATCATATGTTATTTCCTTTCTATGGATTTCTCTCATGTGCTTTGGAAGCTCTGTCCATGTTTCTGCCACAAAAGAACATCCCTATTGACATATAATTTTCTGACGAGCCTGCCTCTGTCCTCCCAGCCTGCAGGGTGAAACAAAGTGTTTTCCACATCCTTCAAGGTTAAACTTGAATAGGGGTTTATTTTCATGCTGGCACTGATGGATTTTCAGCTGCTGATGCTTCTTAAAGGTCTTCTTACATCCTTTAAAATTGCATACATATTGCTTTTGCAGATTTTCATATTTGCATGCAAAATGTTTCTTCCAGTTGGATTTTGTGTGGGATTTTTTTTTTTTTATCACAGCCACTAGCTGCACAAATAAAAGGCTTTTCTCCAATGTGAATCAGAAGGTAGCTCCTGATGAAGGCTTTGCCACACCCTTTGTAGTCACAGGCCTCTGCAAGATCAGCTAAATTTAAGATGGAAAGAATTTACAGCCTTTTATTTGAGTGATCCCCAATTAAGGTGAGCTTATTTGGAAACAACAGCACCAGAGACATTAAGTAGAATTTGTAGATAGGAATATATTGCCTCCAGAATGAAAAAAAGAACTAAAAGATGTTGAAAGTTTGTTTATAATGAGCATGTCAAATAAAACTCCTTAGGGGACGATGTTACCAACTTAATATCAAACCTGTGCTGCTGGAGAAAGGTGGGTGCAGTTAAGCTCTTGTCTGCAAAGATTGCATGCAATGGCAACACTGTCGAGGTGCCCTGTAAGGTGACCTAGGAAAAGCATACATTTTTCCTTGGAGATAAAGGCAAAATACAGTTAAGAGGCCATTGAAATAGCCACCAAAGATAAATATTAGCAAAATCTATAATAGCAAAGTATTTACTGGTTATTAGTTAAATGATGTGAGTAATTTTAATAATATTAGGTATTACACATGAGGATTACGATAGATGAAACCACAGCATTGTAATAAACCACCCTGAGGCGTCTGTCTTTATTTATTTTTTTGAGGTTTGCAAATATTAGTTAAGTTTTATATAAATAAGTATGAATTCTTGAAGGTCCTTTTAAAATTTACATGGGAACATCTTAACTGTTTTAATAAGGGGGCCCACAGGGTCTTGTTTCTCAGGCTAATTTTTCAGTGCCAGAAACTTTATTTAATTTTAATGCATTGCTCATTGTATCAGAACACACATGCTCAAAATGGAATTTAGAAAACACTATAATTAAAGAATACCTATTTTTTCTCTATTTAAAAAAATTTTTAAACTTTCTGTTTGTTTGTTTGTTTGTTTAAGAGATGGGGGTCTCATTATGTTGCCAAGGCCTGTGTGCAGTGGCTATTCACAGGTGCAATCATAGCTCACTACAACCGTGAACTCCTAGCCTCAAGTGATCCTCAGTCTCCCGAGTATTTGGGACTACAGGCATGTACTACTGGACCAGGCTCTATTTTATATTTAGTTACTCTCCCAAGAATATCGAAAGTATTATGTTTAAATTTAGCAAGATCCCTGAGTAAAACTCTAAGTTGAGACCCAGTATGATTAAGTCTGTAAAGCTTTGTCAATTGGTGTATTTTAGCAGATCTTAAATTTAAGTTAGAACCTATCATTTACAGACACAAAAGCCCAATCAGTACACATTTCGTATTAGTGTTATAAAAAATATTTTAGCAGATTTTTAGATTTCTAATTGGGTTAATTTATGTACAAATTTTTTGTGTATATGTATATATACAGAGTTATATAAGTAAATAAATAAATATGTATATATATATATCTACACACACTATTTATTTTAAAATTTCTTCTCCTATATCAAGGTTTTCTCTTTATTCCATTATTTTTCCTCTGTTTTGGGCTTCTAGCCTCCTGAAGTCATGGTTTTTAGTTTCCATCTGTATCTAATAGTTCATATTTCAAACCTGGGTGGTTACAGGAAAGGAGTTGGGGAAGGAGCCCAGTGGTCTGCCTCATAGGCAGCCATTCTTCATCCTAAGGCTTCTCAGTCTACCTGTGAAAGAATGAGATTTCACTTGAGAGCTGCAGTCACCTCTCCTCGGGACAGGCAATAAGTTCCTTTAAGTTTTTGTTCCTTTGCATGTTGACCTGCAGGGGCACTTACTAAAGCCCAGTCACACTGGCTAGGGGCCTTGCATCATTTAAGCAACTGGGTAACTTTTGCAGGTGTTCAGTAGGGGGTTGCTGAGGTGAGATATTTGCTTCCTTGCCACAGACAGTCTCTCTGGGTTAAACATTGAATGGCTGGTATCCAACGGGGCAGCCCATGATATTCCTGAGGACCTGGGGAACTTGAAGTTCCCTAAAAACAGCAACAAAATATGCAGCAAAGAAGGCAGGTCGATGGCTACCCGACCAGAGCAACACTGACTATGAGACAGGGGTGCCATTTCTTTACCATGGGGGAACCCAGCCAACATCTTTATTCACAAAGGTTGCCTGAAATACATGGACAAATCATCATTCTGCCCTAATTAATGATTATAAAGCAAAAAGTATCTGAAACAAGTCTCAATCAATTTAGAAGTTTATTTTGCCAAGGTTAAGGGCATGACTGTGACACAGCCTCAGGAAGTCCTGACAACATATGCAGGGCAGTTGTGCTACAGCTTCGTTTTAAACATTTTAGGGAGACAGAAGACATCAATCAATATATGTAAGATGTACATTAGTTTGATCTGGAAAGGTGGGACAACTTGAAGTGGTGGGGGCTTCCAGGTCATAGGTAGATTAAAAGATTTTCTGATTGACAATTGGTTGAAAGAGTTTATCTAAAGATCTGGAATAGAAGAAAGTGACTGCATTAAGATAAGGGTTTATTGAGATCAAGGTTCTTATTGTGCAGGTAAAGTCATCAGGTAGCAGGCTTCAGAGAGAATAGATTGTAAATGTTTCTGATCAGACTGAAAGAGTCTGTTCTATCAGTCATAGGGTCTCTGTTTTATCGTTAATGCTGGTCAGTTGTGCCTGAATTTCAAAGAGAGGCATGTCCAGCCCTTACTTCCCATCATGGCCCTGAACTAGTGTTTCAGGTTAACTTTGGAATGCCGTTGGCTGTGGAGAGGGTCTATCAGTCAGTTAGTGGGCTTAGAATTTTATTTCTGGTATACATAATAAAAAAGGAAACAAAGAGGTAAGGGCATCTGGGGTCAGCCTCTGTTGAACACAGTGACTAGAAAGAGGATAGAATGCCCAATGCCAGAAAGTGCAGTTTTAGCAGCACATCACTCCCATATCCATGGGGTGGGCCTCCACCAAGGTTTTTATTGAGCCTCCAGAGTTTAATCTGTTAGCACTGTTCATTAGAATATTCTGAGACACGTGGGGATACATGGCAAGCACAGACAGACACAGCAGCAGGCAACAAGGCTAAAGCACAAGCTCAAGTTCTGTCCAAGCCACTCTCATAGAGGTCTGGAACTAATTAGTAAGCCAAGAGCAGCCTCTTGAAAAGCTATCTGAGTCAACAGTCACGGCCATGCTATCTGCTCACAGTGCAAATTGTTTTATAAGATTTAAGGATTATTTTGATGGAAGGATACAACACACTGTCACTCAAATACATGAAAGGCAGAATTTCTTATTACTTTCAGCTATTAATAAGAGAAGGCTGCCAGGCAGGGCCATATAGGGAATTGCACTCAGGGACAGGGTAGCAGCAAAAGAGAGCTGTAGGAGGCAACTATTTAGGGTATCCATGGCAAACAAAGTGGGGTTAGCTAGGTTTCTCAGACTGCCTTCTTGTTGGTTATAATGCTGTGCCTAATTGTCTGATATTTGGCCTGGGGCAATTAGGGCTTGTGCATAAGGACCCACAGTGTAAGAACCTGATTAAGGAAGTGGTTGGAGTGTGGAAGAAATCAGGATCTGAGAAAGGGCAATTGACAAGTCTCTAACCAGAGCCTCAAAACTGACTAAAGATATTAAAAAATTAAAAATCCCAAATCAAAAACTATATGTCTACATTATACCACAGGTAAAACAGGATTATGAATTAATAGTGGTAATAATTTTTAATTTTTTAAATTCATTTTGAAAAGTCTTATTCTAAAATGACTGAATTAGGAAAGTTACCTACATATTTTAAATTTCCATTCCAGAGACAGGAAGAAAAAAAGTGTTTGTCTTTTCCATTTCTAAATTCCCAAGAAACTACAGACATAAATTACTAGCTAAAACAACAGCATAAGCCCAAACAAAAAGCATCTCAGAAAAAAGAACAGGTATTTATGCTTTCTTTGTTCTGTTGATGACTTTCAAAAATTGCATATATATAGCAAATATGACAAATTAATATACTTATCTATAATTTCTATCTCATATTGAATAAATGATAGTGACAGTTACAATAAATTCTATACCTTTTCACAGGTATATTGCACAAATTTAAGGAAAATAAGTGGCTTTACTGAAGTACAATTGATATAAAATAAGCTGTCTATATTTAAAGTAACAAATTTTATACTTTTTAATCAAATATATCAGTATACATCTCTACATATTTACATATAAAAAATAGACAGATTAGGTAAATAGATGATAGATAGATAGATAGATAGATAGATAGATAGATAGATAGATAATAGATAGATAGATTGCTAGGGTTGCCATAACAAAGTTCCACAATCTGAGTTAAACAACAGAAATTTATTTTCTCATCATTCTAGAGGCTAAAAGTTTAAGGCATTAGCAGGGTTGGTTTCTCCTGAGACATTCTCTTTAGGTTGTAAATAGCCATCTTCCTCTCCCCGTGGTCTTCCCTCTGTATTTACTGAGTCATAATCTCTTCTTCTTATAAGGACACCAGTTATATGGGATGGATTAGGGCCTACCTGAATGACCTCATTTTCGTTTAATCACATTTCTAATGACCGCATCTCCAATTACCATCCCATTCTGAGGTGGTGCTAGGGGTTAAGACTTCAACATATGAATTTTGGAGGGATGTAATTCAGCACACACACACACACACACACACACACACACACGATTGACCCTGTTTGCAGATGACATGATCTTTCATCCAGGAAACCCTATCATCTTAGCCCAAATCTTCTTAAGCTGATAAGCAACTTCAGCAAAGTCTCAGGATACAAAATCAATGTGTAAAAAAATTGCTAACATTCCTATACACCAACAGTCAAGCTGAGGGCCAAATCACCAACAAACTCACATTCACAATTACACATAAAGATAAAATACCTAGGAATACAGCTAACTAGAGAGGTGAAAGATCTCTACAAGGAGAACTACAAACCACTGCTCAAATAAATGAGAGAGGACACAAACAAATGAAAACATTTTACATGCTCAAGGATAAAAAGAATCAATATTGTTAAAATGACCATACTGCCCAAAGTAACTTATAGATTCAATGTTATTTCCATTATATTGACATTTTTCACAGAACTAGAGAAAACTATTTTAAAATTCATATGGAACAAAAAAGAGCCCAAATAGCCAAGGCAATCCTAAGCAAAAAGAGCAAAGCTGGAGGCATCACGTTACCTGACTTCAAACTATACTACAGGTCTCCAGTAACCAAAACAGCATGGTACTCGTACAAGAACAGACACATAGACCAATGGAACAGAATAGAGAACTCAGAAATATGACCATACACCTATCTGATGTTCAACAAACCTAATGAAAACAAACAACAGGGAAAGGATTCCCTATTCAATAAATGGTGCTGGGACAATTGGCTAGCCATATGCAGAAGATTGAAACTGGACCCCTTCCTTACTCCATATACAAAAATTAACTCAAGATGGATTAAATACTTAAATGTAACCCATAACTATAAAAACCCTGGAAGAAGACAACACAGGCAATACCATTCAGGACATAGGCTTGGGCAAAGATTTCATGACAAAGAAGCCAAAAGCAATTGCAACAAAAGCAAACATTGACAAATGGGTTCTAATTAAACTAAAGAGCTTCTAATTAAACTAAAGAGTTTATAGTGAAACTATAAATGGAGTAAATAGATGACCTACAGAATGGAGGAACATTTTTTGCAAACTGTACATCTGACAAAGGTCTAATATACAGGATTTATAAGGAACTTAAACAAATTTATAAGGAAAAATCCCAACCCCATAAAAATGTGGGCAAATGACATGAACAGACGCTTTCCAAAAGAAGACATACATGCGGCCAACAATCATACAAAAAAAGCTCAACATCACCGATTATTAGAGAAATGCAAATCAAAACCACAATGAAATACCATCTAACACCAGCCAGAATGGCAACTACTGAAAAGTCAAAAAATAAAAGATGTTGGCAAGGTTGTGGAGAAAAAGGAACACTTACATCCTGTTGGTGGAAGTATGAATTAGTCCAGCCATGTGGAAGACAGTATGGTGATTCCTAAGACAGAAATACCATTCAACCCAGCAATCCCATTACTAGATATATACCCAAAGGAATATAAATCATTATATTATAAAGACACAGGCATTCATATGTTCATTGAAGCACTATTTACAATAGCAAAGACATGAACTTAACCTAAATGTCCATCAGTGGTAGACTGGACAAATAAAATGTGGTACATATACTCCATGGAATACTCTGCGCCATAAGAAAGAACAAGATCATGTCCTTTGCAGGGGCATGGATGGAGTTGGAGGTCATATCCCTAGCAAACTAATACAAGAACAGAAAACTAAATACTATATGCTCACTTATAAGTGGGAGCTAAATAATGAGAACAAATAGACACATAGAGGGGAACAACACACACTGTGGGCTAGGAGGAGGGAGACGATCAAGAAAAACAACTAATGGGTACTAGGCTTAAAACCTGGGTGATGAAACAAACCCCTATGACAAAGTTAACCTATGCAACAAACCTGCACATGTACCTCTGAACTTAAAATTTTTAAAAAAAGTTTTTAATAAATGACTTCAAATTCCACTTTTTAAAACTAGAAAAATAAAAGATGCAAAGTCGAAACAAATGAAAAAAAAAAAAGATCAGAGCACAAATTGATGAAGTACAAAGCAGAAAGGAATACACAGAAATTAATAAACCTAAAATCATCTTCTGTGAGATTGTCAGTATCACTGGTAAATCTCTAGCAAGACTGAAAAGAAAAAAATATACAGAAGACACAAATTCCCAATATCAAGAATGAGAAATGCTGTATCTGTAAAATTCTTGAAAAATTAAAAATAATAAGAATATTATGAACATCTATATGCCCATATATTCAATAAGTTAGGTTGCAGGATACATTAGCATACAAATATTTTATTTCATTTCTATTTACTAACAATAAACAATTAGAAATTAAAATTTTCAGTAGCATCAAAAATATGAAATTCTAGACACAATGAAGATGAGAAATTTTGGGAAGTGGAAACAAACAAAAAAAATTATTTTGAAGTTCTTTCCAAGTCTTTCATGTCTCAATCAGCATTGCCTTTTTCCTATACTTAAAGGAAAGGCATTTAGTCTTTTGCTATTAAGCATAATGTTAGCTTTAGGTTTTTCAATGATGCTGTTAATCAGGTTTAGGAACTTCCCTTATACAGGTATCCCTAGTTTGAAGAAGATTTTTATTAGTAATGGAATTTAAATTTTTTTCAAAAAAATTTTTTGTTCCCATAGGAGTTTCTGTTTAGTTAATATTGGTGTATTACATTAATTGGTTTGAAATACCAACCTTGCATTCCTGGGATAAACCTATTTGATCATGATGTATGATCTTCTTTATATTGTAAGATTTGATTTGTTTATAATATGTATATCTATATTCATGAAGTGATATTGTTAGATTGTTTTCTTGTGATGATTTTGTCTGGGTTTGGTTTGTATCAAAATTGTACTGCAGGTTCTTCCCAGTGCTATAAGGCAATCAATACATAATAGGCATCCAGAAGGATAAAGAATAAATAAAACTGTCTTTATCCACAGACAATATGATCCTGAAAACTTACTAACCTCACTTATTTGTCTAATAGCTTTTTTGTGGATTCTATAGGATTTTCTGCATAACAATGTGAGAATGAACTCCACATCAGGAAATTTATGCAATCATTCTTGATAAAAATATTCCATAAGTGAAGAATAGATAGAAGCATCTTATATATCCTATGGATGACAATTTGATAAACTGTACAAAATTTATAATTCAAATACCTCTAATCTAGGCATCCCACTGTGGAACATTTATTCTACAGCTATCTCTAAAGCCATGCTAAAACTATAAATGTGAAAGTTTAATTATTGGTAATAGCAGTAAGTGTTACTTAAATTATGAACCATCTTTTCAACGAAATGGTAAGTACAGAAAAAACAAACTGCAAACAAAAACCCTAACAACAACAACAACATCTTCAAGCTATCTCATGTTAGAAGGTAAATGCCACAAAGTCAGGAGTTTTTAAACTACAGTGTTCTGTTGTATATCCGATTATTAGAACAGCACCCAAAACACAGTAGGTACTCAATAATAGTTAATACACCTGAAATGCCATGGGTGTATCAATATACCATATACAGTACATGGCATAGCTATAAAAGCACATTGTGCTCTAGTAAAAACTCAACAAATATGTAGTATTATTATTTTATGAAGTAATAAAAAACTTTATATTATTTTATGAGTACACTGTTAAGTAAAAAAGTATAGGACAATGCACCTAAAAACAACCTTTATGTAAAAAAAAGGTAGAAAATAAGAATCCTATTTGTATTTGCTTGATAAGCAAAGTACGTTTTTGTGTGTGTGTGCGTGTATGTGTGTATATATGCTAAAAATTTGACATTAATAATTAATTATGATGGTAAATGAAAGTCACGGATAGAGATGGGTGAATTTTATTGGAAGGCACCCAGGGTAGGTTGGAAACTTTAAACTGCATGAATATGTTTTGAATTGTGTGAGTATATGATCCATGAAGAATTTGCATAATTACACAAAACTTTATGTAGTCATAATTTTGATAAGTGCTGCAAATAAAAATACAGTATCATGATATATACATAATACAGTGTGGGTATACTATATATAGTATAGCTGTAAAAGCACATTGTACTCTAGTAAAAATTCAACAAGTATATGGCATTTTTATGAAGGAATAAAAAACTTGATATTAATTATTTTATGAATTCATGTGACAATATTGGGTAAAGTGTTTTGTATTATGTAATGAGATGTATGGTTTAGGTGTTTTTACCTCAAAGATATCTTGCTAATACTGTAAATGTTATTATGTTGTGTTTTAGTGTATAATTTATCATACACTTAAGGTGAGGATGGTCTAATGCAAAATTTAATTCTAAGCATTATTCAGCCATAAATTAATAAAGATAACTGACTCAATCTATCAGGGACTATGACTTCTTGACATGGAAAAGTAACTTTAGAGTAAAACTCCAATAAGTGATACTTCACTTGCTAAAAAAACTTTCTTTTCCATTGAATACAGACCACAAGTATGAAATGTTTAAAATGTTGCTGCCGATTTCATATTCCAAAGCAAAATGCAATACCAAATAATAGATCTGGGAATAAGAAAAGAGATATTAAATATTTTGTTTGCATTTTTATTAGAAAATAATTCAGCATCAAAATATAAGATATTAAATATTTTCTTTGCATTTTTATTAGAAAATAATTTAGCATCAAAATATACGGAATGTTAAATTAGAGGGAAAACTAAGGTGAAATATATCAAGACTGCAAGTACACTAACAACAAAAATAATGTGGATTTATTTGTTATTTTTTTTTTAAAGGAAGCAGTGACTTACCAGTCCCACTTTTGATGACCCATTCTTAGTCCCTCTCCTTCTTAACATATCAATATCAGACCTGGTTGATAATGCCCCCCTTTTTCTTTAAGGTTATCACTCTCTCTTCTGGGTACTTTATCAACTTACTGGTTTCCTTTTAGTCTCTGTAAGTGGCTTTCCCTCATTTCTCCAACTTTAATCCTTAAATGTCTAAGGGCTCAGTCCGTGGCCCTAACATCTTTTTTTTTTTTTTTTAATGTACACCCATTCCCTTGATGATCTCAGCTAATAAAACCTGTCTTTAAAAAGCCATCCATTCACTGATAACTGAAATTTATCTCTACTGTGGTACTCTCCAATTAAGTCCAAGTTCATATATTCAATTATCTATTTTACATTTGTAATTCTAAATAATGTCAATCTACATTAGTCATACTAACCATATCTAAAACCGAACTCCAGCCCCCACCCCCACCTCACTTTCCCATTTTGCACTCTTGCTTATACAAATAAGTTGAAATGCTATTCTTCCAATTTCCACTAGCTGGAGGATAGGGAATAGTCATCACTGACTCTTTTCTCATACATTTTTCTCATACCCACAACCACCCATCAGCAAATTCTGCCAACTCACCTTCAAAATATACCTACTATGCTTCTGAGTATCCCACCTCTTCTTTGTCCAACTCACCAATATATTTTACTTGGATTATTAAAATATCCTCCTAACTGGCTTCCCTGCTTTCACTCATCCCTCTGAAGGATATACTCCACGGATAAGCCATAATAATGATCCTTTTATAACTTAATCAGACCATGTCTTTTCCCTGCTCAACTCTTACAGTGGGCCTTCACCTTAATTAGAGTAGGAGTCAAAGTCCTTACTATGGACTATAATCCCTAATTGCCCTATCTGATGCTGCTAACCATCTGACCATACCTGTATCACCCTCTTACTTACTCTGCTTCTGTCTCATTGGCCTTTCTGAACTTCCTTGAATGCACTCCAGTGTAATTCTTTTTCCTCAAAATGTCCTCAATTAAGTCACCTGCTCAGGTCTTTGCTCGGATGTCACCATATCAGAGATCTTCCCTGAGTGTCCTGTATGAAATAAACCTAGTGTTTTCTAGCTTTCTTGTTCTGCTTTATTTTCTTTTCAAGTTTTCATCACCAAATATATATCAATTTGTTTACTTTCAGGCTTTCTCCAGAATATCAGTTTCCTGAAGGCAGAGCTCTGTCTATTTTTTTCCTCTATGTATCCACAATCCTTATAAAATGCTTCTCAAATGATAGGAAGCTTAATAACTACTTGTTGAATGAGTAAGTGATCAGAGAAGTAATAAAAATACCAATTATTCATGAACCTAGCATTGTCAAAAACAACAGTAAGGATGTGAACCTGAAAATAGACATTTTTGCTCTCTTGTTATGCAGCAACAACTAAAATTTAGTATGTAATCAATAGAGAAACCTTTGTATTAGTAAACTTTTAAATATAATTGCAAAATAATAATTGGTTACGTGGATAAATACATAATCCATTTTCACTAATGGTGAGGAATATAAAAATGAAATGAATGTGGAATGCAATTCCACAAAAATGGAATGCAATTATGCCAAATTACCATCTGCCTGTATTTGTTTCATTTTGTTTTGTTTTATGTTTTTTTGAGGGTGGGATATTTAACTTGTTGACCACAGCATTATACATGTTGAAATTATTTAAAAGAACTATTCACTTATAGAAACTAAACTATTTATCTAAATGGCTAAAGAACTGATAGTTCTTCTGATTCTATGGTCTTTCTTGGATTCCTTTATTGTAGTTGAGAGAGTACAAAACATTTTAAAAATTATACCACTTCTAGAAAGCACTGATAATTCTACAAAGTTCTTTAACATTCACAGATGAAACCAAGCTTTGCTTTGCATAAATCAAAAAAGAAATCATTCAATATAAATTTGTAAAAATTATGACAATCTAATTTGATAAAGCCCATTTGTGTTCTCACATCTGCTGAAGAGGTGGGAAAATGTTCCTACAAAGGCCAGCCATAAATATGTCCTCTCATGATACCCACCTTTAAAGGTAGAGACCAGGTAGAGAAAGAACTAGATACAAATCACAGAGATCTCAGGTAGCAAAGATAATTACATATGCCTCTAACAATAAGGACTCAAAGGAACCCCATGTTATTTGAAAACCTCATTTAACCACCAACCATGAGAAAATTATCTTCAAAAATAGGTTATATGCCTACTTAGAAAGATAAGCAACATGGTCCATGCAAATACAGTTTAATGGATCAAATTAAGTATTTCAATTCCTAATAAATGTTGGAAATTGTATGTGAATGTATTGACAATGAATTATCAAGATAATCTCTATAGGATTTTAGTGTATTGTGCTTTGAATACAATGAATTATCAAGATAATCTCTATAGGATTTTAGTGTATTGTGCTTTGAGAGGTAGGGCATCCTGGATTACTCAACCTGTAGGTAAGTGGCGAATCTTACGTCTCAAGCAGTAGTCAGAATCTCTGAATCTGCTCTCAGAGAACACCTAGGCTTGACTCAACTTTTCAGAGCAACATGGTGAGCTTTAGCAAAGTGCATGACACATTCAGAAGTCTAAAGAAGTCCCACTGCTAGGGTGAAAGCATGGCATTAGATAAGTGCCCAGCTCACAATCTGTAAGCACCTACAGACTGGATTTTTTAAATAATATGTTTAATGATTGAGAAATGCATGTTGTTTTTAATCCTGGGAAAAAAAATCCTGAATGTTAATATGTGTACTCAATTTTCTTAATTATTTTTAATAAACATGAAGCATTGGCTTATTTGATGAGTTTCTTTTTAGAATTTTTTGTAATTCCAATAAAAGAGAAATGATGTCATGTTATTAAAACCTCTTACAAGAGTGTTAATTTTGAAGACTTGGGAGAGTTACTAAATTTATAAAGTTTGGTATTTATCATAAACCTACTGACTAAAGCATTCCTAACAATGATTAATTAAGCAGGATTAGGCAGAATAAAATTATAGTTTTTCTAATCTTGGCCAGTAAAATGTTTTATAAAACAAAAAAATTAACAGAAACTATAATAGATGTAATTTTAGGGCTTTTTGACATCCAAGTTGATATAGCAATCCACTGAACTTGAATATGCAGTTCTAATGGTTTTGTGTAGATTTGTGCAAGGTAACTTCAAATAGTTCTTTACTACTGCTCAGCAATTCATCTGTGTTACTCTATAAATTTTGTCTCAATTTTCCCAATGATTACTTCAATTTTCTCCACATCTGTGAATGTCTTCTGACTTCCTGTTACATTCCATCATCCTTCCCGTTGGTATGTTTGTGCTCCATTATACTTTCTCAGGAATATTAGCCAACTTCTTTTTCCGGAGTATTCAACTACAATTTCTCAACTATATATTTTCCATCAAATATATTAATCTTCAGGCCTCTATCCCATATCTTCCTGTACTTACAGCCCTATCTGTCCTCCACTCTGTAGATAATCTTTTAAAAATTATTTATGGCTGGGCATGGTGGCTGACGCCTGTAATCCCAGGACTTTGGGAGGCCAAGGCAGGTGGATCACCTAGGTCAAGAGTTCAAGACCAGCCTAGCCAACATGGTGAAACCCTGTCTCTACCAAAAAAAAAAAAATACAAAAATTAGCTGGGTGTGGTGGTGGGTGCCTGTAATCCCAACTACTCAGGAGGTTGAGGCAGGAAGAACTGCTTGAACTGGAGAGGTGGAAGTTGCAGTGCGCCAAGATTATGCCACTGCACTCCACCCTGGGTGACACAGCAAGACTCCATCTCAAAAAAAAAAAAAAAAATTACACTTCTTTGTCTCTGTTCTCCAATTACTAAGACACTCCATGCCAACATGGCTCTGTAGCATTATTTTATGGAACATTCCTTCCTATAGTCATCAATGACCTCCATTTTGCCAAATCCAAGGCACATTTTTAGTCTCCATTTAATTGATTTCTCAGCAACATCTGACACTGTTTCCTCTTTTTTGAATTACTCTCTGCTATACTTTGGATATTTGAGTCTGTAAACCTCATGTTGAAATTTGATATCCAATGTTGGAGGTGGGGCCTAAAGGGAAGTGTTGGGTCATGGGGGCAGATCCCTCATGAATGGCTTGGTGCCTTCCTTGTGGTAATGAGTGAGTTCTCTCTTAGTCTCCCAGGCCCCACTGCCCCTGTGCTGGTTGTGAAAAAATGTCTGCAACCTCACTTCCCTCTCCCTTGCTTCCTCTCTCACCATGTGATCTCTGAACATGCTACTGGCTCCCTTTCACCTTTCACCAGGCATGGAAGAAGCCTGAAGCCCTCATGAGAAGCAGATACTGGCACAAGGCTTCTTGTACAGCCTGTAAAAACATGAGCCAAATAAACTTCTTTTAAAAAAAAGACCCAGTCTCAGGTATTCCTTTTTAGCAACACCAACAGACTAACAGATCTTGTTACCTCATCAGCTTATTCATCAGCTCTCTTTATGCAGTATACTTGACCAATGCCAGAATTAAAGCAAGTACTCAAATAAAAGCAAAAACAATGGGAATGTAAGAAAAAAAAGAAACACAACACATGACCAGCAGACTTGATCATCCACAGATAATTATGTCATCATTGCAGAGACTATCAGCTGACTACCAAAATCCTTTCTCCTTTCTTTTACAGTAGATGGGTATGTTATTTTTAAACTCTATTACATTTTTCACTCTCCCTTGCAGTGATCTGTGACCATGTGCTGAATTTCTTACAAAGAAGCACTGTAACTGTCCTAGAAAACGTCCCACATATATTTACACTTTCCTTTTTCATGTGGGCATGTTGAGGATGACAGAGATTCAGTCAGCTTGGGTCTTTGAATGACTGTATGGAGTAGAGACAATCTCCTTCTCATCCTTTGGCACACACATTTTTCTGGATTGATTGCTCTGTGAACTTCAAACTTTGATTTGCATCAGAATCACCCAGGAAGGTTTGTTTAAACACAGATTGTTGGCCTTCAGTATCAGTTTCTGACTCAACAGATAGAGGGTGGAGCTCAAGAATTTTTATTTCTAACATCTCCCAGGTTATGGCTACAGGGATCCTACTTTGAGGAGCACTGCCTTAGACTATTGCATAGAATGAAACAAATGTCTATTTTTCTGAGGCATTACATTTTGAGTCTATTGTTAAAGAGCTTTAGTCTTCCCTATCTCATTCAGAAATGATTATGGAAACTTGATGAGAATTATTTTATTTTTATGCTGTCATGCACACTTAATTTGGCATAAAATAGAGCAAACCCTTATAAGGTAACACTGAGTGACTGGAAAATGGGTCAAACTACTGCATCCAAGTTCTCCTGTTTGTCATCTTCCTACTTTTTGTGCTGTTCTCTTAAAACTGATTCCCCAGGTCCCAGGTAGCAGTTTCCACTTCAAAGTTGTTCAAATGCATGAATAATTAAAAGTATTAAGGATTAGAGCCACAGAAATGAGGAGGCAAAAAAAGAGGAGAAAAGGCATTTCACAAAACAACATGGTTTTGCATTTCGAAAATAGGAAATAGTAAATAATATTTTGTCCCACAATTTATCTTGTATTATTTGGGTGGGGATGGTAAATATATGTGCCGTTTGGAGCTTAGAACGAAAAAATGCTATTCAGAGAGGGTGGATGCACTGGATAGGAGTCAACACTCAGTGGGATTGCTCACTGATTCAAGTTCTACAAGTGATTAGGTGAGAAATCTTGGACAACCGACTTCCACCATGAGGGGAGTATAATCTAGACGAGTGCTAATATGCCAACTAGATTTGACAATTTGTAACTCTATAACTAACTGCTTGTTTTATAAGAAGGGAAAGAATATGACCATTAAATACTGTAATAACACATACATAGTAGGCTGAAACATTTTTGATAGACACATATATTTTACAATGTTTAAGTAGAATAGAAGGAGCCATCCAGGCTTATACTTAATATATGTCAGTTTAAATACCATAGCGTTAAGTTTCATAGTATGAAACAGAAAATTGAGAAACGTTGAGTCTTAGCAATTTTCAAGTAGTAGGGACAAAGAAGAGAGCATTCACTCTTCCAAAGATAATTTGTATAATTGACAGGGGTGTAAAATCTTTTGCTTCCTTGGGCCACATTGGAGGAAGAATTGTCTTGGGCCACATCTTATGAAATACACTAACACTAACAATATCTGATGAGCTTAAAAAAAAAAAAAGGTCCATGCATAAATCTTATAATGTTTTGAGAAAGTTTACAAATTAGTGCTGGGCTGCACGCAAAGCCGTCCTGGGCTGCATGTGGCCCGCGGGCCCTGGGTTGGACAAGCTTGGCAGATTTACTAATGTTTTGTGCTTTAATTTGTCTCAAGAAGTGCTCAATTAATTATCTTATAAATGTAATTAGGCTGTTTAATAACTGAACACAGATTTTTTTCTCTCTCTGTCATTATTGTTTGTTTTCTACTAGCAGAATTGAGTTATTCAAATTGACAGTCTCTTGATTGGTTGATATTCAAGACACCACTTAGACAAAATAATGTTCCCCAGTTTTTTGTTTTCTTGTTTATTTTTGTTTTATTTTCTTCATTCCTTTCATTTTAATCATAAGTCCTAAAGGTTACACTAAAATTGTCCCCAGGTTATTAAATGTAACCTAATTTTTTTTCCTGGAAACAAATCTTTTAATTCCTATAATTTTATCTCTCTCCTTCTTGGCTACTATATAAAAAATGGGCAAATTTCCAAGGAAGAACAAAGTGTGGTAAGTTAGGCAAACCTGAAAATGAAAGGATAAATTAATAAGAAAAAGAAAAACATCCTACTGAGGAAGTGTAAAGTTCATATGGTTTCTTTAAGGCAGGAAGAGAAGTGATGGGTGACTACTAAAATCAGTACATTGTACAATGTATTAGAAAGCCACATTCACTGGAAGTAAAATCCATAAGAGATTATATTTTAATATTAAGATGATTTCTAGGAGGAGTAGAAACCAATTATGGTGTAGAAAACTTGACAAAAATATTGGAGGTCTGTTCTCAAGCCCCAGCTTCTCCATTCCATACCTTACAAGGTTAACTGGTTATTGAGTGAGCTAAACTTAAAAATGTGTTCAAGAAGCCCCTTTATCTTTCATGAACTCTTCAAAATCTTTCCACCCCCTGATAGCACATTATGAACATCCCATAACTTTCAAGTCACTTCTATTTTCTTTTCAATCATTATGACTCACTCTCTGTTATTCAGATGTTCCTTCCAATCTAAATCAGAGCTCCAAACTCTAATTCCATTCAAAGTTTCTCTCTTCTGCACAACTCAAGATTGATCCGTGGCTCAAAGGCTTCCAGTGACAAAAGGCATGTTGACATTTTTTTTCACTTTCCATAATCCTTTTCTTTCTTTTTCTACCTCCTTCTAGACTGAGGTGAGAAAGGAGAGTTGGTGGAAGAGATACAAATGTCTTCCTTCTCCCTATTTTTATACTTAGGCCTTTGTTTTTGTTGCCTGGCAGCATTCATATATGATTTCTTATGTAAGAGATTCTTATGTAAGGTATATATGTGAATATTTAAAGAGTTCTTGTAGGGACCTCCACAGTGCACACTATTGTCACATGGGTGTCAGGCCCTGGAGACTCTCCTTTTGGTAGGCTTCCCTCTTTCTTAGGGTACATTCAAAAAGACTTAAGCTGGGCTATGTTATTCTGCCTCTATTGGCCCATGCACCTTTGCCAGCTCCAACGGTGAAAGTGCAAGTCCCTTTATTCTTTTCCCTACACGTTCCTGTGCAGTAGTGGGCTGCTCAAGCCACATTCTCACCCATAGAAGATTCCATGCAGTAAAGAGGCCTAAGCTTTCATATGCATAAATGCATCCACCCTTCAGAGGACTCAGTTAAGCACTGTCTAGTGTTCTCCTCCAAGAAATGCCCCAAGATGAGACTGAGAATCTGTGGCTCATAAACATTCAACCATGGTGTGAGAAACAGTCTACATCTTTTAAAACCACTGCCAGTCTCTCTGCATGCTTTTCTAAGGTTACATTACCTTGGGAGAGAAAAAGCTTCCATTCCGCATTACTCTCCTCTGGTCTGACAAGCCAACAATCCAAAAGAATTCCCTCTCTACGTAAACTCCTCTAGACCTAGCCTTATTTAGTCTGGATGGGTTGTGGGTATGAGGGTCAAAAGACTTACCCTGCCATCTTTGATTAAATACTATAAGGGTTACTTGTAACTACTTGACACTCTAAAATATGGGGGCAATTTCTGCCTAGTATTATCAGCCTTGGGTCTTTGGCTGAGAATATAGGAAAATAACATTAACTTTCTGCTGCAGAGGTATTGTAATGTTGGACAAATTATTTAACCTTTACCCGAGTTCCCCATCTGGGCTGCTGTATTAATTTCTTTTGGCTGCTATAACAAATTACCACAAACTTGGTGGCTTATGACAACACAAAATTAAAATGAATCATCTTATATTTCTACAGGCCAGAAGTCAAAAATCATTTCCACTGGGCTACAGTCAAGGTGTTGACAGGGCTTGTTCCTTCTAGAGACTCTGGTCGGTTATCCATCTCCTTGCCTTTTCTAGCTTCTAGAGGCCACCTGCCTTCATTGGCTCATGCTTCTTCCTCCCATCATGCCCATTTCTTGCTTCCAAAGTCACTTCCTTTCTGCTCTCCTGCCTCCCTCTTATAAAATTGCTGTGACTGCACCAGGCCTATGTGGGCAATCCAGAACAGTTTCCTTCTCTCCAGATGCTTAGCGAAATCACATCTGCACATTTTACCTATATGGTACACATTTTACTTATATGGCGGCAGTCACAGTTTCTAAGGATTGAGATGTTGATATTTAGGGGGTCATTACTCAGCTTGCTACACTTGCTTTGAGGATTAATAATATTAAGCACTTGCCATGATATCTGGCACATATGAGCACTTAACATAATTTCTGTTCTTCTTCCTAACTTCTCATCTTATTTATTAGGTTGTGTGATATTTTGGTTAAGGCACTTGATTGCCAAAGGGTCTTTGCTGCCTCATCTGTAAAACTAGATCTATTTATAGTACTCTCTTTGAAGACATAATGATGAATAAGACTGATTTAACTTCTGTCATCCTTAAGCTCACATTCCAAGGGAGCAGATAATAAAATAGCTACATATATAATGAGATATTAATTAGTACCATAAAACAGTTCAGCAATCTAGTCAGGGAAGGAGAGATCGTTTGATGCAGAGTCATGCATGCCTCACTCTCAGTTTATTAGCATCTGCAAATGGCACCTACATAGAAAAGACTTGGGTGACCACATGACCTGAAAGAGTATCCCTGCCCGCTCTATCCTTTATTCTGTGTCTTTTTCTCTGACTTAACTTCTTATGACACTAATTCCTATGTTATATTATATTTAGCTATTTTGCTTTTTTTTTGTTCACATCATTCAGAAAAAATGTAAGTTTCAGAACAATGGTGATGGAGTTGGTCTCTTTCATTATTATATCCCTATAACAGTCTGACAAGAGTCGAAGTGCAATTAATGCTTATCAAGTGAATAAAGTTATAAATCTCATAAAATGATAGTTATGAAAATAGGAAATAATGTCAAGTATAGTTAGATTAAATATTTTAATCTGTCCAAATAATAAAGATAATTTATAAAACAGTTTTATTAAAAGTAAAGCCGGTGGGGATATTTAAACTTTACAAAAATTATTCTAGTTGTAATTCACTGCCAATTATATAGTTTACAATGATGATTTTACTTGGTGATACGTTTACAAACCAGCAACTCTTAATTTATGATTTTCAGGATGTCAGACATTGAAATTTATGCCCTTGTTAATGAATTGTTGATTGAAAAAAGAACACATGTATTTCACTATTAGTTTAATTAGTAACCTTAGATATATATTATTTTGTTTAAATGTGCAAATTGATAATAATGAAATTCTTGCTTTGGAAATCTATTTAAGTAAATAATATTCTAAGGAAAAAAACTTCTTTAAAAACAAAGTCCCATTTAAGAATCCAACTTATTTTCAAACTCGAGTTTGGTGTAAGTTATGTATATAAAATTCAAATAGTTTTTCTTAAATTAAAAAAGGTGTATATATGCTGATTATATGACCTAGAAAAAATAAATGCAGAGCTCATGTCTTGTCTAAACATATATCTTAGCCAGAAGTTTCTGCTAGTTCCAGCTATCTACATCATAACTGAAGTCCATTATTTTGAGAACTGGTGAACGTGAGCACTCTAAATTGTTTCCAAGCTACATTTTTCTATGATGAGGTCAAATAATATATTTTCAGCAAAAGGTACCAGAAGGGTTCAGGATGGGCGATGCTTAGTGAGTACAGCCTTTCAAACTTCCTCAGTTCCCTTACAGGTAAAGTGTGCAGAAGGCGGTGAACAGATTCTGCTTATAAGCTGAGATCAGCAAATATCCCTCGCTTATCTCAGTTTATCATTTTCAATCTACTCTGTTTTGCACAACCCTTCTTAAAGCCACTTAAGCCAAGCCCGAAGACCCTATTTAAAAAGCCTGTCCTGACTTCCTCAGATTCAGAAGCTCCTAAAACTTGCCTGTGGAGTGTTCTTCCTTGCTGCAGCAAGCTCAGTAAATTTGACATTGTATACTACAGACGTATCCCTGGCAGCCTTTGGCCAATGAGCTTCAAAACTACCACTAATTAAACATGTAGTCTTGCCTTGTTACTTAATAGTCATGAACCTCATTTATTTTTCCTTGTATAATATTGATAAATACATATCATATAAATACATATCATATACATATATATCAGTTTGTTGAGAGGTCTTGCAAAGGTATACAAAAAGTACCCAGTATGATATATAGTAGATATAAAGTGTCAGTAAATAATAAATTATTTTAAAATTAATAGATTTATAGGTTTTGGGGGGATTTTCTAGACCTTTATTTACTCTGCTTTTAAGTATTATATATATTTAGCCATTAACGTTTTTATTTTTTCCTGTCAAACTTTTTTTTTTAACTTTTAAGTTCGGGGATACATGTACAGCGTTGTTACACAGGTAAACTTGTGTCACAGGGGTGTTGTACAGATTATTTCGTCACCCATATATTAAGCCTAGTCCCCATTAGCTATTTTTCCTGATCCTCTCCCCTGTCCCAGCTTCTACCCTCCCAAAGTCCCCAGTGTGTGTTGTTCCCCTCCATGCGTCCATGTGTTATCATTTAGCTCCCACTTGTAAGTGAGAACATGTGGTATTTGGTTTTCTGTTCCTGTGATCGTTTGCTAAGGTTAATGGCCTCCAGCTCCAACCATGTCTTCGCAAAAGACATTATCTTGTACTTTTTAATGGCTGCCTAGTATTTCATGATGTATATGTACCACATTTTCTTTATCCGGTCTATCACTCATGGTCACTTAGGTCGATTCCATGCCTTTGCTATTGTAAATAGTGTTGCAGTGAACATATTCATGCCTATGTCTTTATAATAGAATGACTTCTATTCTTTTGGGTGTATACCCAGTAATGAGATTGCTGGGTCAGATGGTAGCTCTGTGTTTAGGTCTTTCAGGAATCACTACGTTGGGTTTATTTATGTTTTTTAAAAAATATACATTGCCCCTAATAGAAATATAGCAGTGTTCTGGATATAACTTTTGGTTTATTTCTTTTAAACTTAATTTTCATAGTAGCCCAATGTCTGCAAATATAAATCTGAACTATCAGACAAGGGCGTTTTTGAATAGAGATGACTAATGCTAATTTGAAGGACTAAATAAAATGTTCATAGTCTATTGGTTTTTAGAAACTATAACTAAAACTGAATTCAATGACCTTTCAAATTTCTTTGTCCTTATTAAATTATGATTTTTATCATCTAGAAAAGAAAAAGTCAGTGTCCTGTATTCTTGATATGATCAGAATTTGATCAAGGATGTAATAGAGGAAAAAGAGGAAAGCATTATAAGGATTTTTGAGACAAATAGGAAAAATATTTTAATAAAATGACGGCAAAATAATGAGAACATGCATAGATTTTTCAATTTCCTGTTACAGTGTGTGCAGTTTCAAAATATTATTAATTAGAAAGGAGGCCAACTCTGAGATTTTATATTTGCATGCATCTGTTTTATCAGGTGGAGCTCTTCAGAGCAACACCAGGAAGAGGGTGAAGAATACAGAATTGGGCAGAGAGAGAAGGTGAAGAGCGATAGAGTGGAAACAGGACTTAGCTGATCCGCAGGGGGAGCTCTGGAGTTGGTATGGTCCTTCGGAATTTTCCTAGATTGAGTCAAGAGGGCTTAGCCTTTATACTCTTCCACTCCTGGACCAGTGGAGAGAGATCGCTCCTTTCTGCGGAAAGCAGTTATTGGGGAAGGATGCTGCTGTGAGCCAGGCATCACTCCCAGCACCTGGGGAAACTAGGGCTTTTGTCCTAAAGGAGCGAATTCACTACAGCGAATTGACACATTTATTTACCGTTGTGTTTTAGGACATGATATCTGTTGAGCTTCTATTTGACCTTTGAAAATGTAAGCAAAGTTAAATATCAATTTAAGATTTATTTAGAAAAGGAGTTTGAATGAGTCTGTATTATTAAACTTAATATTAAGACTTTCTTTAATTAATTACTCATCCCTTTTGTGCATGTAGTTTTTACCTCACTCTTCTGATCTGTATTTACTCTTTGGAATATTAAACTAGGTTTATGTGGGGGTGAAATAAATGTCTTCAGTAATGGGTTCCTCATGCCTTTATTCTTTCACTATATTTTATTGGGTTCCTACTTATTATTTTGTCAATGGCATAACAGTTTAGTTCTAATTTTGTTCTTTTCCTTACTCAAAATTGGTGGGAAGCTGCATGAGACAAGTGGTGTACCAAGTGCAGCACAGCTATTAAATTTTCTCCATAGACCATTCAATTGCTATTGCATAGAAGAAGGGAACAGCTTTAGGGGAATTTATGTGGGACACAAATCACATGCTAATATATGATTGCAAGTGCATTTGGTTTACAAAAGAAACTGTTACCACTTGAATCATTTATTTAAATGGTGATATAATATAAAACAATCATTTATGTTTATATGATGTAAAATAAATTTTCTTTATTCAATTTCTGAATATCACATAAATGTTGATTTTTTAAGTCTGTTTCATGCTCCAGTCCTTGGGTCCACGAAGACTATGTCTAGTACTTCATCAAGCAAACATGAAAATTAAATAAGTAATTTGTAAAATGTGGATCACAGGATTAGGCACAAAATTCTTTTTTATTTGTATTTGTATTTTTTTTTTTTAGAGAGAGTGCCTTGCTCTGTTGCCCAGGCTTCAGTGCAGTTGCAGGATCATAGCTCGCTGTAGCTTTGAACTTCTGGGCTCACACAATCCTCCTGCCTCAGCTTCCTGAGTTACCCAAATTATTTTATAATAAGAAATGCTAGTTAATAATGTACATCACCACACTTAGATTTTTTTTCTTTTTCCAAGCATTAGTTTCTGTGATATCATCTTGGAGTCTTACAACATTTATGACAAATGCTAAATGAATAAGGATACAATGTTACCCTGCAAATATTTAGGCATATATTTTAAAATATAACATCTTCTTAGCAAGGTTCTAGAACTAGGACATTCTTGGAGACATAGAGAGTAAAATATGAGGCTGACATTTGGCTGAAAATGATGGCTTGTTCTGCTTGAGATGAGTGATAGGCACTTAGTATGTAACCTATGCTTCATTCCAGACAGGGCATTGCCATTATTTATATTTTGCTCACTGGAGTCTTTAAATTGATTGTGAAAGGTTAAAAGGCCATTTTAACTTATCTGTAGGGATACACTTTTGGTTGGTGCTGTTCATTTTCCATTCTCTATTGAGATTCTAAATTCTCTCAGTGGGTACCTTATCTTATTATCTCATTGAGTCTAACAAATCCTGGCGAGTTAATCAATAGTACCTGTGGGATATTTTTTACACCTTTAGTAAATCTCTGAAGGGTGCTATAATACTAGAAATGAGAAAAATGTTCTCTTAGGTCATGTGTGTGCTATTTGGGATGCACAAAACTCTCATTTTAAAATGAATTATACTTGCTCGTCTTTTTTTAGATCAGCAGAGGTAAACACATTTTCTTTTCTGTCACACTGTTTTGAGTGTGCTATTCTGATCTAAGTTAAATAAATAGAAATGCATTGATACATTTTTAGGACTTATCTGGTATATTCAATAAATGAAGTGAGGTGATAAAATTTAAGTTATTTAAATGCTATTTACATTTTTATTCTTTTTAATGAGTGTGTATTATAGGTCTACAATAAATTTAGTTGTTATGGTTTTAAATAAAAATTAGTGTTTCAATTTTGCATAATACAATATGCTTTTAGAGTTTAGAATAATAGGATATTTCATATTACTGGAGATTTAACCTTGAGAGGCACCCATTCCTAGGCTCCATTTCATGTATGAGGCCTCAGCTCAGACAAGTTAAGCAGCTTGCTTGAGTCCATAGTATGTGACAGAGCTAGAGCTTAAACTTCTGATTCTAAAAACAATTTCTTCACTCCAAATTATTGTACCTGTATTTATTGAAACAAATAAGTACGCTTTTTTGTTCTAGTTGAAAAATCCTTCGTCTATGAAAAGCTATTAAAAATTCCAGCTTACTTATCAGTGCCAGGCAGCACTACTAAGAGTTAAAAACTAAAAAAATTGCAAGCAATACTTAATAATTGAATTTAAACATATGAGGCAGCAACCTTTGTTTACGAATTATATCTCTAAATACTCAATATTGCACCCTAGTTTCTTCTAAGTTATTCCATTTCACACGTAAAAGATAAACATGAATAAACTAAAAGCAAAGTTCTGTAGGCCGAGGAACTATTTTTATAGCTCTGCCTCCAAGATGCAAAGTAGTGCCTAGCACATAATAGGCTCTTTACATGTCTATTGAGTGAATGAAATAATTAACAGCTTTTGAACAATCAACCTGTGAGAATAATTTATACAAGAATCTCAGTTTCCCAGAAAATTTGTAATAAGACCCTTTGAGAGGACTTTTTTGAAATGACTATTTGAATGGCTTTATTTTGAATGACTATTTGAAATGACTCATTGAAGGGTGATTTGGGCCATAGAATAAATACTTCACGCTCAACAAATTTAAATCTTGGATTAATTTAAAAATAAATGTTATTGAAATAAATGGATGGATAATGCAGACTTGGGAATCTGTCAATGATCCACTTATTTGGTATGACATTTTCTGTAACTTTTACTGAGGCATACCTTTGGTTTTAATGATGTTTCTTAAATGGTTTATAACCAAGCTACAAAGACCAATAGAAGACTCTCCTCTTGAGGAAAGAAAATGTTGCAATTCATTCAAACTTATAAAAATATACTATCTCACTAGATACTCTCTTACTTGTAAACAATTATTTCTGATGCTCAAATATTTGGACCTTTAGAAATATGTATAATTTATATACTAATAATGCCTTAAAATAATTCTGCCTTCATTTCTGAATTAAAATGGTTCCCAAACACATTTAGAAAGTCATTTTGACCATCTTTTGTGTGACATTTTTACAATTATTCTCAATTACATTTGAAGAGTAAGCTGTTTGCTCTGTCAGATAATAGACACAAAGAATCATAGAACGTTGAATCTGAAACGAACCTCAGATAATCTGGTGAAGGCACTTTACTTTTATAAAAGAAACAGAATGAGATCCAGAAAGATGACGTGACTTGGCCCAAGGTGAGAAAGTGAGCTACTAACAGAGTCAGGATTGGAGGCAAGCCCTCAACCCATTTTGCACTGGAGGACCCAATCACTATAGAAATATGACCCATAAAAAGGGTATTTTTTTCTCTTTTTCTTCTACCCATCTTAGATTCAATGGCTGGTGCCCTAAAAATTTAGACCGACAAAAGCCAGGCCTCCTGACAACCTTGTTGCATTTTGCTGTGGCTCTTATAGGCGAAGTCTGTCCCCCCAGCCTCACTGGTCTCTTTCCTGTTACTGGGAGGCAGCAGCATCCTCACCTGTGGGGCCTGTATGCGTTGTTCCTACTCCCCGAAATGCTCTTCTCACAACTACATTTGCATGGGTCACTCCCCCACCTCTTTCAAGACATTTCTCAAATGCTATTTCTCAGTGTCATTGTCTCTGACTACCGTGTTTAAAATTGCTCACTTCCCAGTCCCCTCTGCTCCTTTCTCAGCTTTTTTTTTTTTTTCCCATAGCGCTTACGACCTTTCAATGTGCTAAACGATTTCCTTATTTATTTTGTTTTTCAGTGTCTCTTTCCCCACTAACCTAACTAAACATAAGCACCATGGGCATGGACTTTTGTTTTGTTTGCTGATGTATCCCTAGTGCCTGGAACTAAGCCTGATTATATGCTAGATGTTCATATAAAATCTATTGAATGAGCAAATGGAGAAAATTGGGACAGAAATATCCACTTGAGAAAGAGCAGATAGATCTTGAAGCCCCAACTCCTAGCCCCAGATTCTTTTTTCTCTTGTGGATCTACTAAGCACAGCTGCAATGACATTGAAGGTTCCAGGTTATGCCACTTTCCGCCTACCCTTCTGGCTCAGGTATGCCACAGGCCTTTCCTGTAAGGCTCACAGCTAAATGAAAAAAGGTTGTCCAGATCTCATTCAAGGTTCAAGGGTAACAGACCAGAGTTACAGCAGAGGAGATCATTTGTAATTAACTTCCTAGGTCGTCTCTGGAACATGCTCGCTGGCCCTTGCCCAGACAACATTGGCTGACATTCATCTACTTCTTCCTTGCTAATGGAACTCCTTCGGTTCCAGAGATGTGGCTATTATTTCAGCATAAGGCAGGGATGGATTTTATTTATTCCATTCCAGTCACAGTACTGGCATTCTCCTTGCCAATGACTGATTCAGAAATAGGAACATGATGCAGGTCCATGAGAGGTGAGAGGCAAGTCAACCGAAGCAGCTGCCAAGAGGATTCCCAGGCTTTTCAAAAGTGTACAAGGAGGTCGCACTCTCCTCCCCACACACCACCCCCTGCTTCTGCTTTGGAACATTGGATGTTTTGTTTGAGGATGCGACTCTTGGAAGTGCAAGGTCGTATTGTGTTCATAAGGGGACAAAGCCAAGGAACTAAGCCAACATTGTGAGGATGGCAGAAGGGAACGACAGCGAGAAACTCTGTCCTTGATTATATTGTTGTTCACTCATTCATCCCACGCTTGAATCGGCTTATTGCCAAGCTCCTTACAATGTGAAATAATACATTTTCTTAATCATTTGAGACATTTTGAGTTGAAGTTTTCTTTTAGGTGAAGCCAAAATCATTCTCATGGACAGAAAACCCTCTATCTCTACCCCATTTGGCTACCATTTTCTAATAAGCCAAGATATTATTCCCTTAGTCATGTTAATATTCGCCGAAAATGCCAGCTAAAAAGATGGATTCCCAAGCGTGTGTGTGGGAGGGTCCCTTCCAGATTCAAACTTTCCTCTCCTACAATCTGTTCTCAGGAAGTTGCCAAACCCTGTGGCACCAACCAAGCAGCTGGGGCATACGACCAAATTCCCTGTCTGCACAGAAGGTCCCACTTACTTTTTTTTTTTTTTCCTGGGTGTTTAACATATTGTTTTTGGTGTTTAACAAGTGGTAGCCTGAACATAGCTGAAGGAAGGTTTCCGATTCCTGGAGTCTGGAAGCAGGTATCCTACCCAATAAAGCGATATGGGTCCCTTTTGGACTAATAGTTGTTTACTTCTCAAGTCCAGAGTCTGCCTTGAGGACAGCGGGTTTTTCTGTGAGTTATATAAGCCATTTAAACCTCACATTCGAGGGCACCATATAAAATGAAACAGGAGTCTTCGATATATATTTTTTCCTCATAAAATAGCCTCTAGAGGAAAAAGCAGCTGAAAAATTTGAGGGGCCTGATTTGTGGCTGCATCATCCACGTGAACTTGTCCTTATGGAAAGGCTTTGCATTTATGTGAAGTGTGCTGCAAAGTCTCCCAGCATTTCTAAATTTCTGTATGTGCTATACATATATGACTAATTTGGAAAACTACATTTAAGTCCTAAGTAGTGTGGAAGCTAAAGCAACTCCATCTTGGATGTTAATCTGCCATGCTGACTTCTTCTTCTTATTATTTTTTAATATTTTAAATAGAGATTGGGTCTCCCTGTGTTGTCCAGGCTAGTCTCAAACTCCTGGGCTTAAGTGACCCTCCCACCTCGGCCTCCCAAGGTGCTGGGATTACAGGCATCAGCCACCTTGCCCTGCCTCACCATGTTGACTTCTGATTAACCTCAGTTCCAGGAATGCCTCTAAGATTTCTATTCTATCCCTTGCTCCTCGTGCAACAGCATGTACTACTTACTGTAATTCCTGCCCTTAGGTCAAAACAACTTTGACGTTAGTGTATGTACCATAAATTTAGCCCTTAAGCAATTGCTGTACATATCTCTTTCCCTATAGTATATAAGCCCTGAGTCTGGGGGATAGTGAGGCAGATCGTCGTATCTCACCGCTGCCCAAGTCTATGGCTGCTATTCATAAGTCTCTATTAAATGTTTCTTTCTGATAAACTAGATTTGTCAGCCTCTTTTTCCAGGCTCTCAGCTTCCTTTAACTTTAGGACCTGCTTACCACAGAACAAATAGAAAATGCAAATAACTAAAAGAGTGCAAATCATGTGTAGCTGCATTAAAGGATCTCATCCCCACGATATTTCATAAATAAACCATGCCTTTGGTATAAGTATTTTTACTTCTGGTTGGATCTTTTTAAATAGTGTCAATACTCTAGGAAGGCACAATATTTCATAAATAAACCATGCCTTTGGTATAAGTATTTTAACTTGTGGTTGGATCTTTTTAAATGGTGTCAATACTCTAGGGAAGGCACAATATTTCATAAATAAACCATGCCTTTGGTATAGGTATTTTTACTTCTGGTTGGATCTTTTTAACTAGTGCCAATACTCTAGAGAAGGCATTATGAAACTAAAGTATTATCTGAATGAGTTTATCAGGTCTTTCCTTCCTCATCAAAAAGAAGACAGTATCTAAAATCAGGGTGGTGGTGAGTGTGGGGGAAATGAGGTCCTAAAGGGAAGTGGGCAGATCGGAAGAGAGATGCCTATTACTAGATCATTTTACACATGTGGAAACTGAGGCTCAGATTGCAGCCTACCAAGCCTAAGGGGTGAAGCCTGGATGTGAGCTCACTTCTAGCTGACTCCAAAATCCATAAGATTATTCAGGACACCAAAGTCACATTGACATGAGGGTTAATTATGTTTAATGTTATCAAGCTGCCTACCTTTTCTCTGTAATTTCTCTCTTAAAGGAATATACAACTAATATAATGTCATGAGGAAATTGTAACAATTTTTAATATGAGAGGCATGATGACATGGTGGTTTATACTGCTAAGAAATATTGGAAAAATTATCTGTTCTTCAGGTCCCTTCTCTGGAAAAACAAATGGGATAAAAATACTTATTTCCTTTTTTTTTTTTTTTTTTGAGACTCAAGTAAGTGCTTAAATACTTCCTGGCATTCAGAAAAGATTCAATAAAGGTTTTTGTAATTATTGGAGTTATTTGCTTCATTCATATTCTATAACTTTTTTTCCCAACTGATCATAATATCTTTATTTTTAAAGGCATTTTATTTTAATTTTTGGATTAGTTTTGTGTTTTTAAAAAGCATCATGTGTTTGTTTAAAATGATAAAAAACAAAACTATTTAAATGAAAATTAAAGTACCCACTTTTGCCTTCAACAGCACTTCGCACTCAGATATTACTACTGCCCATATACAAATATATATATTATATAGATATAATATATTCAACATTAAATACTAATATAATAAATTATATATATATATATTAGTGCTCTTCATTTGTTTCCTGGCTACTAGTGACCCTGAAAATTAACTTGAAACATTGTTTATCTGACAAAAAAACTAGCTGAAATGACACACCAAAGTGTAGACTATGTACACTTAGAGCACAGAGTGAAGTGCCTGAGTGCACATCTATCCATTTGCAAACTGGATAGATGACAAGATAGGCATTTTTCAAGCCAGCTGATGGTCACAAATAGTAATAAAATATTCCCAAACTGGCATGGGTTATATTCCGAAAAGAGTGTAAACCAGCAAAAAATAAAAATTGCAACTGCAAAACCTAGGTCAACCCTCTCCTCACCTTTCCTTCACTCCTCCATCTTCCCCATTCTCCACCCTCACACATGTTAATCCAGGTGCGACCTACTTAAAATCAACTCCAAGGGCAAAGTCAGTGAGTGAGAAGGGCGGGGAGCCTGGAGGTGCTGGAATGGAGGAGGTGGGAAAGGAAGAGGCTGCCTGGGTTGCCTTGGCAATACAAAGGAGAATGTCAAGGGGGAGGGATTTATGCGCTGATGCTAATTGCATTTGTTAATTACATTCTATTGTGCTGACCTGCCTGCTTCCCCAGTTTATCTTTCTGAGTCAATAAGCAGTTCCAAAAGCTTCCCTTAGCAGTGTGTCCCTCCTCATCTAATTTTATCCCTCTATCAGCTTCAGGCTCAGTTACCAGAGTGCTACCTTTGGCAAGGAACCGGGGAAGGCTCTGCTGAAACTGAGTGTGCAAGGTTTTAAAAATCCTGTAGAAAAATATATCCCTGTTGGAGCTTGCTGGAATATTGCTTTGCTGCTCAACCACAGCATGGATTTACAACCAAAGAAAGCTGCTGAAAAACCAGAGAAAATAAATCTGAACGAAACTTCCCACAGTGAAAAGCAGGCTGCAAATGATTCACCAGGAAGAAAAATAAATAAATAAATACTGAGCAGTTTCGTCTGGTATCTAGCGTACCTTTGGTTGGAAAGGTGCCTGTACATAGGGCCTTGAGCTTTATTTTCTTGCCCCCTCTAGTGGGAGTTCTATTTAATTACAACAAGAGTCCCAACTTCTGTGCACATCCGAATAAATACATTGATACCTACTGTAAATAATGCTGTCTTATAATCTCTCATCACTGACATGAAGTATTAGCTTACAGCACTGTTGCATGTGATAAAAATCAGCAAAGACATTGCGATGCATGTAGTTGTAATTGCTATGTGGATACTTTCTTAAATCTTACTATAATTTTAAGTATTTAAAAAGTAATACATAGAAGTTCTGTGCTAAAGTAAGTTGTTCACAGCAATGCTTTTTGTTTCCAGTTATATTCATTCTTCCCTTTGGTTCCTTTTTACAAACAGGGTCTAAGAAATGGCAAAGTCTTTCTTCAGTCTATGCTTTCCTTAACGATTTTTATTCTCCTTGAATTAAACAATTGCTCTCAGGGTGGTTCTGTATTTATTTATTTTCCTAAGAATAATACTTCGATTTTAACAACAACAACAAAAAAAACCTTTTGCATTTTAACAAAAACCTCTTCTGAAGTTTCACCTGGTGTTTCTACATTTCTCAAGCACTGACTCATTTCATTGCTCAGAGCTCAAATTGGCTCCTTGAAGGCAATAAAAGGCAGGTCAGGCTGTCTCTAGGCTGTTCAGTGTCTATCATCCTGTTTTGCATTTGCTCATAAAGTGTGGCAGATTTATCCGGGTGGAAAATTTTTTCAATGGAAAAGTTTAGTCACTGTGCACATTGAAAGAACGTTCCCTGCAAAAATACAGACTCCTCATCATTCCTAGTCCTTAGGCTCACATTAGTGTTTTCTCCTTTTATATGCATATGAAATTCCTTGGAATCATCAGTGGTGGTATGGGAAAAAGGAGAAAGAAAGAGGTTTTGGCTGGGATCCCTGATGATTTTGATGGATTTGCTATATCTGTACCCTAGGCTCCTTGCCGCATCTGTGATGCAAAAACCACACTAATTGTTTTGCCTTTGTATAGTGTCACAAGACATAGCAATGCCAGGTGGATCATCATGTTTGAATTTCAAAACATTTCCCATTAGACCTGAACACAGATCTGAAGCTGCCTGGCTGCCATGTCTGTTTCCTTACTGAAACAAAATTTGGAGGTGTGGGAATCCTCAGTTGTGTTCCATGTCCAGGAAACAGTTGAGAATTGTTCTCTAGATATGTATGTGTCTAAGGGATGTAAAACAACTCTCCTTGGAGAGGGATCTGTTTTTGAACCACGTCTAAGCCTCAATTATTAGAAGGGTAAAGTAATTATGAGAAAAGCATGGAACAGTCTCTAGACTTGTATCTCATTCAGGGCCTCATGGATTTATGCCTGAATTCTAAAAAAGGTAGCCATGAATTTAAATAACATGAATAAATTATCAAACTCTTCTCTAAAAAATCTTCAGAACACTGCAATACAAGGTGTTATTATTTCATGAGGTATAATTCAGGAGAAAGCAAGGAGCCCTCTCTCTTTTGCTGTATGTTACTCAACAGAGTGAGTCTACACAAAATGTTTCACCCAACACTTCCAGAGCAGCAGTGGCATGGAGGTTGGCAGAGATTGGCGATTTTATTAAAGGGTAACAAATGGAAGTCTGTCTTGTCGAGAGATTGGGAGACAGTGGCACGGTACCTACACATGACTCTGCTGGTGACAAATATTAAGAAAGCAGTGGGTCAAAGACGAGGAGACAAAACAGCAGACTTCATGACGGCTGATGAAAGTGGCTCATGAGCACACATGCAAATCCCTCAAGACTTCCAAAAAATAATGGAAGATAACTTTTCAGAGAATGAATATCCTGTATTAGTAAGTGAGGATAACAGCTGGTGTCATACAAATTGATTTGTGTTAATGTTAATTAATTTGTACCGTGGGAGAACAGGAATCACAGATTCATGAGCTCTAAATTTTCATTTGCCTCTTGTCTACAAACACGTAACGGATACTTATTGTGATGGTTAATATTGAGTGTCAACGTGATTGGACTAAAGGATGCAAAGTATTGTTCCTGGGTGTGTCTGAGGGTATTGCCAAAGGAGATAACATTTGAGTCAGTGGACTGGGAAAGGCAGACTCACCCTCAATCTGGGCGGGCACAATCTAATCAGCTGCTAGTGCGGCTGTAATAAAAGCAGGCATAAGAATATAGAAGAAATAGACTGGCTGAGTCTTCTGGCCTCCATCTTCTACCAGGTTAGATGCTTCCTGCCATCAAATATCAGACTCCAAGTTCTTCAACTTTCGGATTCTTGGACTTAGACCACTGATTTGCCAGGCGCTCTCGGGCTTTAGGCCACAGACTGAAGACTGCACTGTTGGCTTCCCTACTTTTGAGGTTTTGGGAGTCAGACTGGCTTCCTGGCTCCTCAGTGTCCAGACAGCCTATTGTGGTACTTCACCTTGTGATTGTGTGAGTCAATTCTCCTAATAAACTCCCTTTCATATATTGATCTATCCTATTAGTTCTGTCCCTTTAGAGAACCCTGACTAATATTTAGTCTCAATTCTGCTCTAGAAAGTTTGTAAGAAGCTGATAAGGTTGCAGTAAATTTGACAGACTTGGTCCTTAAGGATGGTAAACAAATGCTGCCATCAATAAGATAGGTTAATTATAAACTGGATAGGGATACAAATTTAAGGTACATAAAAACACATTTTAGAGGAAACCTACACAAGACTCAGGAGGTGGGATGGAAGTCAGGCAGGGAAAGCTTCACTGACAAAATAACTTTCAGTTGAGATTTGATGGGATAACAGAATGAGGAAGAGTTAGCTAAAAGGAGCGTGAGTTGAGAGATCATTATAGGCAGAAGAAACAACATCTATGAAGACACTCAGGGAGTTACATGACTCATTCAAAAGAGTGCAGAAGGCTGGTGCTGACTGACATGATGAATGTAGGCAGGTCCAGATTAACATAGAACATGCTATTAATTTAAAACTCATTGCAAAATAGTGATGTGCTCATGCTAAGTGTGTTTCCATAGATATTCAAACCATTTATTTTTGCAAATATTTATTCTGAAAGTACAATGTGCCAGGCTAGATACTATGGCTACTATAGCAAACAAGACAGAAAGATGAGATCTCTGCTTTCATAGAGTTTACACTGCAGAGGGCTGGGCTGGGAAGAGTTAATGCTGGTAAAGAAATAAATGAAGCTGTAATATAAATACAATATAAATATTAATTTTTCAATATTCATTAATAAAATAATGAAATAAATAGGGCGATGTTACAGAGAGAAACGGAGTGGAGGGAGTTACTTTAGATAGGATGGTCAGGAAATGCCTCTCTGCGGAAACGTTTGAGCTGAGACATGAAATAGAGAAGGAGCCAGTCATCAGGAGAGAAGTGAACACCATGATCCTGAGAGGTACAACAGCTTGACTTCTTCAATAGCAGAAGGAAGGCTTATGTGGCTCAAGAATAGTGAATGGGGGAATAGTGAGTTATTAAGAAGTGGGCCATAGAGAAAATTATATCATTTGTTTCAACAGCAATAGAAGTCACTGATATATGGAGGAAAAATGTTGTTGCTGTTGTTTTTCTTACTATCGTCAAATATTTCTCCACTGCTGACAGAGTGTAGATCGAAAAGGAAAAAGAATCAAAGCAGAGAGACCAATCTAAAGGTTATTGTATTAATCTAGGCATGTAAAATTATAGCAAAGATTAGTGGTAGTGAAGACAGGGAAACACAGATGCATTCTAGCTATCTTTTGAGTATTAGAAGTGACATAAGTTGTTGGTGGATTGAGTTATGGGTTAGAATAGAGAAAAGTTACAATTAAGTGATTATTAAATTGATAATGGAACCATTTCCTGAGATAGGAAAAATTAAGGAAAATAGTAAAGTCTCTGATTTAGATATATTAAGCATGATCAGTTTTAGACATTGGTGAAAATTTAGGAGCAGTTGGGTGTGAATCTGGAGCTCAAGAGGAGGGTAAGTGTGTAGAGTCATGAACTGATTTATAAACTAGTTGTCCATGGGGAAAATCTGGCTCATAGATATGTTCCACTGGGCTATATAATATTTTGCTGTGTTTTTAATTTTTAAATAGTCATCAACTTTTATAAATCAGGAGAATTCATATTAAAATGAGATCTGATACTAATATAGCAGCTCTGCATTTTCACATGACCTCAGTCACCTGGAGCTCAGTGATGCCTGTGCCTCTTCCATAGGGCTTGTATCCTTGCACTTGTATTCACCACACCTCATTGTCTCCTCCACAATGAGGCTGAGTATCAGCTACTATAGATGAAATTTTTTATAGTAGAGAAATATGTGTTTACTCATGTCTCAAGAGGGTAAACAAATAGGAGAAAAATAGGGAAAAACAGATAAGGACTGAAGGCCCAATTTCTCTTATGTCCAACCTGTATCATAGACAGAAGTGAGAAGAGGGATCATAATACAGTTTAAGATCCTGATGCTTATAAATGGTGTGACTCTTCCTGGGGTGTACTTCACTGTGATGAATAACCAAATCCTTTTTTTTTTTTTTTAAGTATTATGTATTTATTTAACAGAGTCTCTCTCTGTTATCCTTGCTAGAGTGCAGTGGTGGGATTATATTCCACTGCAGCCTTGAACTCCTGGGCTCGAGCCATCCTCCTACCTTAGCCTCCCAAGTAGCTGAGAGTACAGGTGCACACCATCATGCCATGCTAATTTTTTTTTATTTGCTATTTTTTGTAGAGATAGTGTCTCACTATCTTGCCCAGACTGTTCTTGAACTCCTGGCCTCAAGGAATCCTCCCACCTCAGCCTCTCAAAGTACTGGGAATACAGGTGTGAGTCACCGTGCCTGGCCAAATCCTTTTAGAAAGGGAGCAAGCAGAGAATGAGAGGAGAAAGTCAGAGGAACAGATGCCAAGAAGATGATACAAAGGATAGGGGATTAAAAGTGATATTGAGTTTACTCCAGAATAGATGGAAAATAATGAGGTTAAAAACAAACAAACACAGAAAGCAAACTGTCCCTTAACACCGAGTTCACAATATTGAAGAATGACCACGGTAGGATTTTTCCATGGTAACTAAGCTCCCTATAGAGATCATGCTATTATGGCTCTAAACTCATGGCAATTTTAGAAAAACAAGTCTTCTGTTTTCTGACTTTATGAAGGAATGTGATGGTCTAGTTAATCAACTATTCTAAGGAATAGTGGTGATATAAGTCCCGTTGATATACCACATATAATGCAAATGTATTTCCACACTTCAAACTTATGAAAAGCATGACTGCTTTCATGCAGAGAAGGTAGTTGCCTTCATGACTTGGCCAAAATAAAGTGTAAATATTCTATCTTTCAGTATCAGACAAACAAAATTTCAGCATCTGAGAGTAATTATACAACTATCAATCTTCAATGTAACAAAAGTAAGTGCAATTTTCAAGTGAATAGATATTTCCAGACCCTTGAACCCACATAGTCCTTGTGACTGTTTTTGGCCAATAGAAAGACCCCAGTGGAGATAATGCTATGAATTCCGGATACAACAACCCCTAACTGAGCTCGACTGCTCCTCTCTTTTGAAACCACATAAGAAGAGTGACTACTCTGAGATCACCATGCTGTGAGAAGCCACGCAGAGAAGCCATAAAGGATGTGAAGCCAGGTAGAGAGAGAAAGATAACCCAAGGGGCCCTGGGACACCACATATCGAGTCCAGAAGCATATTAAAGCTGGAGCCTTTGGTCCCAGCTGCTCTAGCTGACACCACAAATGGATCTGAGACACACCCTCCAGCAGAGACTTTCCAAATTCTTGATGCACAAAATTGTGCAAAAAGATTTAAGCCACTAATTTGGGGGTAGTTTGTTATGTGGCAATTGATAACCAAAACACTATGCAACGGGGTTGTTTTGAAAACAAACCAAAATAAAGTGTATGAAACACTACATGTTTGCTACCTCATATATCCTTCATAAATTATGCTAAAAAATTAGCAAACATTTATTTGCATAATCCACTCACTACAAGTTTACAAAGGATTTCTTAAAAACGAATCCTCAAAATTCCTCTCTGAGGCAAAAGTATTACCTTCACTTTAAAAATGAGTAATGAGAATCAGAGAAGCTAAATGACGGGCCCAGAATACTACATGGGTGTGCCAGAAATAACACCTGGTCTTCTAATTCTAAGCCAGATGCCTATGCACAGCTGTGATCTAGAAAAAGTAATTTTCTCATCTCAGCATTGATTAGACCATGGAACTATCCACACTAGGAGAAAAACAGCTAAGGGTATCGCTTTCCTTTTTCACAGTATCTGACTTTACATTGTAGAGAAAGCATTTCTAGGAAACATTTCTGTGATCAATATGGGAAAACCCTGAAGTGACATCCATTTCCACAATAAATAGAAGGCAAACTAAGGACAATTTCTTCTTTGGAATAGACTTTGGGGCATAAGACATATGATTTAAACTGGGTTAAGTTTATAAATAAGACCAGTTATAAATTATAATAAGAGTAAATGGATTTATAAACATGTATATATTGACATGGGTATCTGTACCTATGTCAGTTTTCAAGAGCAAATTACACTTTTTCTCATTGAGCATGTACTAAATTGCAAAGTTCATCTGATTCTAAAACTCTGCCTTGGAAACCTGGTTTACCTGTCATTTGAGATTCAAATACTAGCGGGGCAGGCAAAGGCAGTCCCCAACTAGACCCATCCCCTGAGGAGAGTCAAATGCCCAGTCATCAGTGACAGCTGCTAATATTTTGTATAGTCGTGACTTGTGTGATACTGTCATTACTGAATAATAATAGTAACTATTTCACAGCTTTCCTCCAGTTTTACAGCATTCCCCCGGACAAGCTGAGTGACATCAGCATTAAAGCCTGGCATAACCCATACTATTCATCAATGAACTTGTGCTTCTTTCAAGACAGGAAAGGCACCAAGAAAGAATCATGCAGAAATATATATATATATATTTATGAAATATATAAAAATTTTATAATTCCTCCATGAAAACTTTATACCTACCAGCTGAACTTTCCTAAAATATGTTTCAAGGAGAGACAGCTATTACAATCATCAGAAAACTGTTTATATTTTTGTTTTAAAGGCATTTTTGTATGACTGAAAACAGTAGGTATTATTCCTTTATGGCACCAAAAGGAAACTCCACATCTGCTTAGCACGAGATACTGTACAATTAGGGAAGGGAGATGGAAAGAGGAGAGATTTAGCAGTAATGTGCCCTCTAAAAATAATCTTAGTTTGAAAAAATTACAGTGCTTTGTTCTAAGGACACAGGAGGTTATAGTGACTTCATGACTGATCGTATTTAACTATCAAATTATATATTTTACAAGCCCCTTGTGTTAAATAGGGCTGATAAAACTTATATGCTGTGCTCTACTTATATTTCACTCAATACTTAAAAAATTACCTTTTTAACAAAATATTTTCCTTCTTTGGGAAAGCTTGCTTAACATACACATATAAACACACACACATTTACACACATCTCTAATGGAACTGAGATATTTTATTACACTTTGACTTTTCAACTACTTTCCTATCCTTTCTTTGGTGTCTGTCTTTTTCCATTCCTCAATTTTCCAATATTCTTACAACCTCAAAACCTCAGATTTGTTTGCTTAGTTTGTGAGTTCATTTTATAGAACTCCAACATAAGTATAGTTGCTTTTGTCTGTTAATTGCCTTTGTTGAAGGTATGTTTTTGTTACTATGCAGTCCATATATGATTTCCACACTAAGATTCTTATTCTCCAGGAAGGCTGAAAATTGCAAACGCTCCCAAAACTACTGACATCAGCCAATGATTCTAATACCTCTCAGTGGATATTGGAATCATAGCTCCCCAATTGCCTGTCAGCTGCAGAAGCCAGGTACCACTGAGAAATCATAATTATTATGCCGCAAGTGCCCTAGCTCACATTAGTTGGTAGGAGAGCTATCCTTAAAACAAAGATAGGAGTAGCTGAAATTATTATATGTGTATTTCTATTACCGAATATTTGATGTAGTAGAGTTCTAGAGACCAAAGCCACTAAAGCCAATTTATTTATAGAAAAACAAGCCAAATTGTGGGTATATAAATAGACTGGATATATATTCTATGCTAAGGCTAACCATAAACCAAAGGAGTAATCCTCAGTCAAATAACTGGCATCAATTATTTTTCTAATATTTGTAGATATAATGATTATGAGATCTACCTTGTCATGGGTTTGCTTTGCTGTGAAATCAAGATCATAGCAAAGGTAAAGCAACTGGGTTCTACCTTAAGGTATCACTTGGCATCCTGTCTCCTACCCAGCTGGTAAACATTTATGATTACCAATGCAATACCAGTAGGCCTTAACTTTGGCTGGAAATTAGAGTCATTTAAGGATTATTTAAGACCAGTTAAATCAAACATCTAGTGGTGGGGTCTGAGCTTCAGTAAAATGAAAAAGCTTCCCAGCTGAGTCAGGGCCAGATCTGCGGAAGCCATTCTCATTCCATTATGGAAAGGCCAGGTGTTGCCAAGGCCACACACTTTGACATTCTAGTCCCCTGGATTCAATATATAAAACTTGGTGATTTGTCCCTCAGCTACTATAGTGAATGGTATGTAGCTGTGCAAGGATTATAAACCTGAAACAAAATAATGATGCAAGACAATCCTTTTGAGCTTGTGAAACCCAACTCTAGCTTTCAACTGGCTGAATGTGTTTCAAGCCGGGTATGGAGGTGCCAAAGGGTGGGCAGCCACGAGGAACAACTTTCCCTTCATATATTGGTTCAACACAGTAATCACAATGAATAGAACTCAAGAGTAAAATGAATTCTGTCAATCAACCAGTTCTGTTGTCAGATAAATCATCATCATATTTGAGGACAATAACTCGGCCTTAATGGATTTTGAAGGGAAGCCAGACCATGAATATAGAGGCCCTGGAGGACACAAAGAGCTGAAGAAGGGAACCAAGAAAGAGGAGTTTGGAGTTCCATTAGAATGACTTTCCTACATTAATTTTTTTCTGAGCTTATTATTATATGCAGGAATGACAAATACCTTGTAATCATTGGAAGTTAGCACTAAGGACCTGTGAAAGAAAAATAAATCTTGAGGTTCCCACATCATTAAGCTAAAGGGAAAAGGCAAGCTGGGAAGTGCTTAGGGCCAACCTGCCTCCCATTCTATTCAAAGTCACCCCTCTGCTCACTGAGATAAATGCATATCTGATTGCCTCCTTTGGAGGGGCTAATCAGAAACTCAAAATAATACAACAATTTGTCTCTTATCTACCTATAACCTGGCAGCCCCCTCCCTGCATGAGTCTTCCCACTTTTGCTTTGAGTTGTCCCGCCTTTTCAAACTGAACCAGTGTTCATCTTACATATGTTGATTGATGTTTCATGTCTCTCTAAAATGTATAAAACCAAACTGCTCTGACCACCTTGGACACATGTCATCAGGACCTCCTGAAACTGTGCCACGGGTATGCATCCTCAACCTTGGCAAAATAAACTTTCTAAATTAACTAAGACCTGTCTCAGATATTCGGGGTTCACCGACCTATGATTTGATACTTAAACTGCTCAGCTTTTAAGTCTCTAAAATTAACATTTTAGCTCAGGAAGAAAAATATAACCTTACATAAAAATAGAGTCAATCATACTTAAGATACCCAATTTGCCTACCCCAAATTCTTTTTCTGGCAGGCATAATTATATTTGGTTTTGTTAAGACTAAAACACACACACACAAATTGCACCTAGTTACAGATGTTCTAAATTGCATGGAACAACTTATTATTCTATTTTTGGTTCAGCTAATGAGCTTTCTCAAAGGAAATGACTGCAATGAATTAAAAGAAATCAAGTAAAACGTGATTCCAGAATCAAATTAACCATAATATGTTGGAGTTAGAATAAGTTTGTGATAACATTAATAGCTCCTATATACTAAAATGCAATAGGCAATATTCCCACTGTACTTTTCTGTGAATTTCTTACTACAGTTAAATCTTGGTATCTGTGAGTTCCATGTTCATGGATTCTACTAACCTCAGTAGTAATAATAAGGATTAAGTAAATAAAATAAAGTAAGTAAAGAAATAATAAGGAATAAGTAAACAAAAAGGATAATTGTGTCTACTGAACATGCACAGACTTTTTTCTTGTTAATATTTTCTAAAGAATGAAATATGATAACTATTTACAAAACATTTACATTGTATTAGATATTGTGAATAATCTAGAGATGATTTAAAGTATACATGCATGGGTTACATGCAAATACTATACCATTTCATATAAGGGATTGGAATATCCCTGGCTTTTGTATTTGACGGGGGTCCTGGAATGATGGATACCAAGTAATGACTGTATTTTCTTTTTCACTGGTAATATCAATTAAGGTGTATGTCTCGATGTAGTAGAGAATGTCCTGTTTTAGAAACCAGGACACTGGGTTCCAGGCTCTAGTTATAACTGCTATAATCCATTTTATACCTTCTGGTAAATCATAAAACTGCTACTCTTTCAATTCTTTCTTCCTTTAAAAGAGAGTGATACAACTTAACTCCTTCTGAAGATTTGTGAGACTAGTAAATAAATAAACTAAAAAACACAAAGCACCTTACAAATGTATAAAACTACCTATGTTCAAGCAACTCCATCTTGTTGCTGTGGCGTGGACATACAGTTTATGAAAGTAAGTAACAGGTATGAAAATTCACAATTCCTTCATGTGGGAACTATTAGTTCCTGGATAAACATACAATCTTAACGAAAAGGTAATTGTTACGGCTGCGAATGGAGGAGAACATTAGGCAAGGCAGCACAGAGATAAAAGTAAATAAATCTAGGAATAATGACCTTGTGTCCAAAAGTAACCATTGTCGGAGACAAAATGAGAAAGACCAACCAGCAAGGTTAAGTAAGGCTCAAAAGCCAAAGTGATTCTGGAAAGAACATGAAGGCGGCTACTACAATGGAACAGCTCTCCAGGTTGTTTCTGAGGGCAAGGTTTTTCTTCCTCCCAATTATTGAGGACCACCTCTATGCTAATGTTTTCTTCTTTAATTAATTGTACTGGATGCCTCATAAACAATGTCTAATGCTGTCAAATAAGCAATTACAACAGATTTTCTTCACTCAATTGAGAAGTTAAACACATTTTTAGACTCTGAACCAGATTTTTCTCCTTTGTTTGAAAACACCTAGGAAATTAAAAGTTGCCAAGAGAGGAAAAATATGTTCCTTTTTTTTTTTTTTTTTGAGACAGAGTCTCACTCTGTCGCCCAGGCTGGAGTGCAGTGGCACAGTCTCGGCTCACTGCAACCTCTGCCTCCCAGGTTCAAGTGATTCTTCTGCCTCAGCCTTCCTGAGTGTCTGGGACTACAGGCGTGCACAACCACGCAAGGCTAATTTTTGTATTTTTAGTAGAGATGGGGTTTCACCACATTAGCCAGTCTGGTCTCGAACACCTGATCTCGTGATCCACCTGCCTCAACCTCCCAAAGTGTTGGAATTACAAGCATGAACCACTGCATCTGGCCATATATTCCTTTTTAAAAGACTTTATTTGCCAGGTACAGTGGCTCATGCCTCTAATCCCAGCATTTTAGGAGGCCCTGGTGGGAGAATAGCTTGAGCCCAGGAGTTTCAGACCAGCCTGGAAAACATAGTGAGACCCTGATTCCACAAACAATTTTTAAAAATTAACCTGAGCATGGCGGTATGTGCCTGTTGTCCTACCCACTCAGGAGGTTGAGGTGGGAGGATAACTTGAGCCCAGGAGGTTGAGGCTGCAGTGAGCCGTGATCATGCCACTGCACTCCAGCCTCGGTAGCAGAGCAGGACCCTGTCTCAAAAAAAAAAAAAAAAAAAAAAAAGAGAGAGACTATTTATTTATGCTTTGTGTCAAAATGGCACGTATAATCAAATTTTTATTTAAAAATTTCCTTTGTCTCTATCTATGTATTCTTCCATTTGTGCAAACGATAGAGTTGCCTGAGATGGTAATCTATCAATCATATTTATCTGCATATAAGATATTAGATGATCTACTACCTTTTTCTTTTGAATTTATATACATATATTTTAATTAACCATTTATTATTTTTCAAAAAATTAAATCAGTCATTCCAAAACCACTATTCAAATATTTAAATATAGCCATATTTCTTATGGTGAAAATTCTCAAGAACCTACAAAACCTATTTATTTTAGTCACAGTGAGAAAATTAAAAAATGTGGAAACTCAGATTTTATCACTGACAATAATATATGGTCTCTGTCATAGCAGTCTACAAATTTGTAAGCAAATTTGTTATCTGTGACAGTGCTGGAAACCTTGCATGGAATATGTTCACCAAAAAGAATGTCATTGGGTAACAAATCCAAGATAGCAGAACAAATCCTGTAACTGCTGCTTGGAAGCTATCCTTAGCCATATTTATTTTTTTTATTATTCCAGTTGGCATTAACAATCATAATCGGTATCCTTATTATTAAACTATCCAAATGTTAAGGCAATGTTTAATGTCTTCCAATTCATGGAAATCACTTTGCCTGAAGGTAATGTTTAAATTGCAGAAAAAGTAAACTGTAAGGTACTTTAGAGTCTGTCTCATATAACTTTATGTTTCCTCCGAACAAAGAGCTTAGACTTTTAAAGCATAGAATAAGATCAACAAATGTTCGAAGAATGAATAAATGGAAGAGGTGTGGGTCCTGCTTCCTTGAGTTCCTGGTGGGCTAAGAAAAACAATAATAAACTCTATTCACCTCCTGCGTGATAGAGAGAGCATAGGCTTTTAAATTGGACAAATCTGGGCTTGAATCCTAATTTTGTCAGTTAGTAATATCCAGTTTATTATGCTAATTAGTCTTCCTGCCTACAAAGGGATCAATAACTGTCTTTATGTGTAGGATTGTTGGGAAGATAAAATGAAATTGAGATGCAAATCCTGAATAACTCCTGGCACAGAAATTGTCAAATGGAATCTTTCTATTTTTTTTTTTTTTATAAAGCCAAAGGAAGAGAGAGTGATTGTATGATTTTTGGTTTACAAAACTAGATTGATGTGGGCAATATGACCAAATATAGGGATTATAGGAGGGTTCAGGTTTGAAGGTGGAGATGGAGAAAGTAAGGAGTGATGGACAAATAGAGTCTCAACCTGGACGAGTCGAATTTATGAGACTTGCTTATGGTCTAATTCAGGAGAAATGTCTTTATTGAAGGTACAAATTAAAGGATTATTTGCATTTTAGTGATTAATGAAGTCTTGGAAGTGGTGGACTAATCCAAGGGAAAAATTCACTTTTCTATGTTATTGGCATCTTTGATAAAATGGAAAAATCTCTGAAAACTTCTTAATCTTCTAAATGTGTCATATTAAATATATAGGGTCTGAAAGAAAACCATTTATTAAAATATAATTACCAAAATATTTATAAAACATATTTGAGTTATGATCATACATCTGCATCTTTACTAACAACTTGAATAACAAGCTCTGTGGAAAATCTAACCACTATAACTTTAAACTAGTGATGGGTGTAAAAGGTATACTGAGTATCTATAATAACTATCACATGATATCAACATACTCAATTTCTATCAGTGACAAGATATAGGTACTGTAATACTATTGTGGCTTCTTGCCTATATTCAAAATTTAAGTTATAAGTTAATAAATATGTAACATATATATATATATGTATATATATATACACACATTTTTTTTTCTTAGCCAAGTTTCTAGATACCTTGAATTCTAGGAACAACTTTGAGCCTATGAACCTTCAAGTTAAGAATGTTTGACTTGGAGTGACAGACCCTGGGGAGAATGAATTCTTCAGGGTGATACACAAGAGGAGGAGCTACCAGTAAAAGTACTTGGGGAGAAATAGTAGAAAAGAAAAATTTCAAGAGAACATAATATCTTGAAGTAAAGTTAGAATACAGTAATCTATCAGTAGGTGTTTGACAATGCAATGCAATGCTTGCAGGAGATCAAATAGAATAAAGGTTGAAAAGCAAATATTAAGTTTATCAATCAGGAAGTCATTGGTATTTCATTGACTTAGTCTCTACTAAGTACACAAGAAGAACTCAATGCTCACTTTGAGTCCAAAATAGAATTTAAGAGATATTTAATAAAGCAATTACTCAGGGAATTTTGACCATATACATGAGACTTAGTAGATATTTTGTAATAAATTAAAATTAGAACAATTCAAAAGGTAAAAAATGGATATTTTACATTACTGTGGTCTATACTAGATGACACCACTTCACTGTGATAGTCAAATTTTTTTTTAGATTAATAAGATTTTGATGGGATTTTGATGACAACAAGAAATTAACTTATTTCAGAACCTCTGAAACTAAAATTACAGGCAAATTTGGCATGCAACAAGTCAGAAGGTGAAACATATAGAACTCAGTCCTGGTGTTTTTCATGAACTAAAGACAGAATTATTAAATGATAGTTAATTAATAAACAGGTAATAATTTCAAATTTGCAATATGCTAAGTAGGGTCCTAAATATTCCTATGGCATTAATGTCTTTAAGCTAAATGTTGACAGCATATGGAAACATAGAGGAGAACAGTAGTCAAATTTTATATTTTTAACAATTAAAAATTAATTAAGTATGTATTACACGCAAATGAAAAAAAACTCCAGCACTGCAAAAGCGGCCCAGCATAAAGCTCTGTTTATAAGTAACACATTTTCTTCACAAAGACTACTTTTTTAAATCATTTATATTCTCCTCAAGACATTTTCTATGTATAGAAAAGCATATATACATAGATATCATATACCAATACATACACATACCCATTTTATATTAAAAGAATATGTTATAAACCTTTATCTACCTTTCACTTTTTACTTGAGAATACAGAGATGAATTACATATCTTCTAAAAGTTATTGCATAGTAATCTTTCAAATCTTTCAAATTACTTTCCCACATTCATTTTGTGTACGAAAATCCCTTCCTTCCCACATATTTATTCTGTGTACTATTAAACTTTGTGCTTTTGCCAAACTGATAAGGGAAAAATATCTCCTTGGTGTTTTTACTGCATTTATTTAGCCATGAATGGGGTCGAGCATCCTTTCAATATCTCACAACTCTACCCCATATCTAGATGTCCAAAATAATCCTATGAAATGCAGCTGTTCTAATTCTTCAGTTATTTCCACAAGTACAAACACACAACCCTATTAAAACGACTTCAGTAGAATGTTCAAAGCATAAAACTTATTCAGCACAATGTTCAAGCTCAACACAATTAGAGTCGATCTTGATTTCCCTCTTTCTCTCATATCCCACATGCTTTCAACAAACATGTCTTTTACCCAGCATCCCAACTCTTCTCAACATCTCTATAGCTACACTTTAGTCCAAGCCATTATCAATTCTTGCCTGGATTATTGCAATAAATCCACCTAAAAGAGTTCACGTACTCACCATTTCTACCCAGCATTCTTTTCTCAATACCCACACAGAGGGCTCCTGTTAAAATGTGAACGGTATCAAATCCTCCCAAGTGAAAGCAGGAGTCCTTATAATTGCCTCTAAACTCCACATGATCAAGAGCTCTACAAGCCACATCTGCTGCTTTTCTACTACCATGAGGCCCAGGCTTACTTGCTGTGCTTCTAATGGGCCCATTAGGACCAGGAATTTCACATTTAAATTTTTCTTCTGAGGCAACTGAACAAATAAGGTTTGCAATGGAGGAGACTGAGAGATGTGCAGGTTGTTGATGGTGGTGGGTATTTCATTCAGAACTTTTGTTTTGCAGTTGGGAGTTTGAAATATTTATTAGTTCATAGTAATACCATAACAGTAAGCTGATAAAAGTGGAAACACATGCTGATTTTTAAAAATATAGTCAAAGAATAAATAAATGAAAGGTTATATTATTTCCAGAGGTGGTACAGTTTTTCATTGAGGAATTTTAGTCATATCGCCTGATTCCCAGCTCTAGTTTGAGGAATTCTGATATAAGGACCATGTGCATAACTATTCTAAGAAGGAAGTGTTAAAAAAGGACTCTGATAGATACTATACAGAGACAACCCATTATGGGTGCACCAAAGCTTGTCAAGAGAATCCATAAATAGTTAAAATAGTTTTCTTTAATGACCCATCGAACCACCAAGAGGCATAACACCCTGACTGGCCTCTTTGCCGGCTGCCAGCTAATATGAAAGGAAAAATAAATATTTTTATAAAAACCATCTGTTGTGTTTTTTTCTTCTCTCTCTTATATTTCATATAAATTCTGCTTTTTGTTTCCGTTGTTGCTTGAAAACAATGTATAGGTTGTTATATGCTATATACAAGTAAAAGAACTTCCTAACAATTAACTATACATTTTAACATTATTCTTTGTGTTTATAATAATGAGAAACTTGGGCTTACTTTTCAAAAAATATCTTTATATATACTTCCTCATTTAATTTTTTTGGAATATCAACTGCTCTTCTGAAAGGTTAACATGGGCCCAGATCCCCCAGGTCATGGTGGGGCATCACATTTCCTCATTCACTCTCTTACAAAAGCTTTTAGTCCCATGGGAAGCAAAGACCCAACAAAAATCTGTATCTAGTTTAGCTGTAGCTCAGTTTCTGGGAGCAGTGGGGCAATGCTTTATTTGTTCCTGCTCCTCTATTATCCTACTTTGTACAGGTTTTGGGTATGGAGAGTAAATAAATGCATTCGGAAATGATGATATGGTATATATCCTCAGCCTGTATTTCCTTAAGATAGAAGACCAGAAACTGATAGAACTATCTCTTCACGAAATACTAAATGAGATTTGCACCTATGAGTGCTTGGATTGAGAGAACACATAAGGCACCATTTGGGGGATGTTCAGTTACAAATGGAAGATAATGTTAACCGACTGGATAGTGTGATAGCAAATGGTAACAGCTGGCCCTGGGGGTTTGTGATGGTTAATACTGAATGTCAACTTGATTGGATTGAAAGATGCAAAATACTGTTTATGGGTGTGTCTGCAAGAGTGTTGCCAAAGGAGATTGACATTTGCCTTTGTGGACTGGGAAAGGCAGACCCACCCTCAATGTGGGTAGGCACAATCAGCTGCAAATGAGGCCAGAATAAAAGCAGGCAGAAGAACGTGGAAAGATTAGACTGGCTTAGCCTACATCTTTCTCCTGTGCTGGATGCTTCCTGCCCTGGAACACCAGACTCCGGGTTCTTCAGATTTGGGAATCAGACTGGCTTCCTTGCTCCGCAGCTTGCAGACAGCCCATTGTGGGACCTCACCTTGTGATAATGCGAATTAACACTCCTTAATAAATTCCCCTTTGTATATACATCATCCTATCAATTCTGTCCCTCTAGAGAAACCTAATACACGGGTGTAGCTCTATTTGCATACCTAGGATCATGAGATTTTGTTTGTTTTTGAAAACTTAATTTGCTTGAAATTCCATGTTGAAGAATTCTGCAATTGGACTTCCAGAAGAACGTTCTCTGATATAGATGACACGGACTGGAAAAAGCACTATGATAAATTAGCCAACAAAATGCAATCACAAATTTAAAAATCTGGATCATTTTAAAATGAACATGGTATCTAGATGCCAGTAGAAACTAGTAGTGTATGTGAAGAAAAAATGGTAAGAAATAAGGAAGAAGGTAAACAGGGACTAGGGTGGAAGAACATGGATGAGATAATTTGGAAATTGTTCACAAAAGTGTTTCACTGGGTGAAATGAAATAGAAAAACATAGAAGAGAAAAAAATGTCATATTCATCACATAAATAAGTTTGCTTTAGTATCAATACATTTGGAAGAATTGGATAATGCTACAATAAAGTAGGCTGATGTTCACACTCTGCATTAAAATATATAAAAGCTTGTTAAAAGATAATTGCAATAATCCTAAAAATAATATACTAGGGAAATTGATTAAGTCTCTTTGGACAACTAGTCAAGATTTTTTAAAACTTTTAAATGAAATGACCAAATAACCATTTACTTGGAATAAGAAAATAGTCATAAATGATATGTGAGTAATCACAATTTCCTGAATATTCCTCACTTTTATTTTGATTACTCACTAGATCATTATTTTTCCCTTTATGTTTCTTTCATGAATAATTGCCTTAGAATTTTTATACAGAGTTTTGAATCTAGATTAAATCTCTCATTATCAAACAGCTCTAAGAAAATAAAGATACAATTTAAAGATACTTGCAAATATCTCTCAAAGCCCATTTTTAAAAAGTATATTCCACTTTTTTAGTTCCTATCTGAAGCTTTTTAAATAGATAGCATATTTCCAAAGCAATGAATTTTGAAGTGAATTATTCAGTAGTGTATTCAGAAATTACATGCTTACTGTCTATTCTTATTTCAGTTACTGCAGGTTCTTAAATAATGTTGGAATATAAGTAACACTGAGAACCCCAAACTAAAAGATGTATATGCCATCTAGAAAAACACTTTAATAATAAATTCTAATGAATATCCAGGGGGTTATTTTCTACATAATAGGGAAAAGTGTATCCTTTGGATATTTTTACCCATGACTGACATAGCCAAGGAAACATAACGATAAACACAATAAACAAATGAATAATGGGAAAATAATTAAGATCTTACAGAATATTATATGGAGTTCAACAATACAAGCTAAGAAACAAACAAGACAACAACAGTTGAGCGTTAAGACAGATTTACATGTCCACATACGTCAGCAAGTCTTTGCTATTATACTAGAGTGTTTTGCATGTGTAGCTGATAGAACTAAGTTAAGAGTTAGTGAGACATCTATGAGGATTAGAATAAATGGAAATAGGAGTATGACTATGCAGCCCAAATACAAAACGTGAGATGAAAATTGTTAGGAAGAATGGAGAACAAAAAAAATTAGAAAAGATAGAATTTGATACAAGGATACAGGGGTAGTTTCATAATATAAAATAAAATTACATTGAAGTATTTTAGAGTTACTAGGTTAAATTGATGGATTAATATATGTAGAAATCACTATAGATTTCATTTTTCCTTCTCAATTTTTACTTTATTTAAGAGGATGAAGAGCAAGCAATTTAAATTCTTTTAATCTTAACCTCCTCTAAATCTCTGGATATCATTATCATTCCATTCTAAGAAAGTTGTTTTTCTTCTTTCTTCTTTATCAGCCCTTTTCATCTGTATATTTTATACATTTTCTGTCTTTCATAACTTCTCATCAGTTTCTGAAACTCCACCAGTTAAGGTTCTGAGGTTTTTCTTTCTTTAAAACTAGGAAACCATAAACTATAAAACTATCATTTTTTCCTCAAAAACTGCTTATTATTTTTTCCTATGTATCACTGAATTTTAAATATAAGTATAAAATTCTAAAATGTCTGTAATATGAGCATACTAAATTTAACAACCTAAGAAAAAATCAATTAAAAATTAGTGCAAAAATATAGTACATTACAAAACACAAAAAGTAAATAAAATTTAAAAATGTATTCACAATTTAAATCTGTACTTAGTAAATCAGTAAAATTATTCTGATTGCCTCTTAAAAATATAATTGATTCAAATTAATTTAAATTTTTTTTTTCTTTTTAACTATATCAGCCTTTACTGACCAGTCATTGTTCAAAAGATGTAACTTACTTCTGGTATCACTGTAAGCAGTTTTAGAAATAGAGCACTAGATGTCATCTAAAGTTGGTTAGAAAAACATACCAACCACAGAACAGTTCACAGGAGAACAGTTCACAGGAGAGCTTAGAGAGCAAAGCCTTTACCAAATTATCAGAATAAATCACAAGTTAATCTTCCTGTAAAAAAGATTTAAGTAGAGTGGTCTGAGCCATCGATAATATACCTTCTCAGTTGCTGCCCTGTTTACTCCATAATAATCTAAACTGATACCCTTTCCCAAATGGGATAAAAAATAACTCATTCACTAAATCTGTGGCTATGTACCACATACCTAAGGCACCTTAATCTGCTCTAGCAATAAACCACATGAGCATGGGTGCGGGTCTACTTCTTGGAGGGGTTTGGTAGTCTAGTTATACTTTAAGGTCTATCTAGCTTCTGCAGAAACCATACTTACTAATGTAATGGAAATATATAATAGAGACAATTGCCATGGTATTTTAAAAAATATTTCTGCTAATATCCTCATAGAGATAATGGCTGGGGTATAATTCAGATAATTCAACTTGTTTTTTGCTACTATGATAGCCTTTAATCTACAGGCTAAGAAATCAATATAGTGGTTACTCCAACTGTTATATATGTCTGTAGCAATTATACATTCCAGAATTTTGGAAATACCTCCTAGTTGGGTCTATAGACACAGGGGATCTACCATAAACTCAACCTCAACCAGATTCTACATATTACCTAAGCCCTTCATCCCCCCACTAGAATAACATTTCAGATTTCTAAATTTGTATGTCAACTCATTGTTCCTCAATGTGGAGTTACCCTAGTAAATTCCATAGGTCTCACTGGAAAAAATCTGGGTGTTTTATAAGATTTAATAACAATTTTGATAGTGGAACACAACACAATGACACTACAGACGCCATTGATGAAACTGTAGATGAAACTATAAATAAAACTGTAGGTGAAGGCAGAACTCTTTGTTACTTACAGTTTCATACAAAACAAGGCTGCAGGAAGAGCCACACAGGGGGTTGCACCAGTGACATTGTAACATCAAGCTCGGGCTCTACAGGGCAGCTTACCTACAGCAAGTGTGGTAGGGTTAAGGCCGGGCGCGGTGGCTCACACTTGTAATCCCAGCACTTTGGGAGGCCGAGGCGGGCGGATCACGAGGTCAGGAGATCGAGACCACAGTGAAACCCCATCTCTACTAAAAATACAAAAATTTAGCCAGGCGTGGTGGCGGGCACCTGTAGTCCCAGCTACTCGGAGAGGCTAAGGCAGAAGAATGGCGTGAACCTGGGAGGCGGAGCTTGCAGTGAGCCGAGATTGTGCCACTGCACTCCAGCCTGGGTGACAGAGCGAGACTCCGTCTCAAAAAAAAAAAAAAAAATAGGTTTTGTGGGCTCTCTCTAGATTGGCTAAGTTGAATGATTTTGCAGGCTCTGGATCATAGGTGTCGTCCCTAATTGTCTGTCATCTGGCTCTGGGACAATTAGGGCCTGAATAGTGGCCCAGAGTGTAAGAGCCTAGTAAGGACAGTGGTTGGCGTATGAACTTAAATCAGCTTCTCAAGAACGGATACTGACCAGAGATTCAAAAGTGGGTCAAGAAAGCATTTTTAAAAAAATGAAAACAAAAACCCAGAACAACAAAGCAAACACACACACACACACACACACACACACACACACACACACACACACCCCCACTAAAGGGAATCATTACAGTACATACTACTCACAGTTTTAGAGGGTCCTTCTTCCTGGGGAACAATTCATCTCTTCAGTCAACAGGTTGTAAGTCTGAAAAGTAGTTTGAGTCCAGGAAAATTGACAAGGGATGGTTACATTTTAGCATTGCAGTGCTTTTGTGATTTGTTCTTGCTTTATTTAGATTCTATATATTAAGCAATACCTTGTTAATAGCCCCTCTGTCTTGCCCCGAGGGGCACCATATTAACTTAATCATCTCCATAACTTTCTGAATGTCAGATACTCTAGGCTGCACTCCAACTTTGTAAATAATTATAAAATTGTGACACCTCTGCTTCCCCCACACCCAGCTTTAGTTGTTAAGCACCACAACAGGATCTCTATCGTTTCATAAACTCATTATCCTCATCATTATTAAATGAGTCACACTGTGTGACAGCCTCTTTTGTAGCCCTGGAAGTGCAAAGGAGAGGCATCACTGAATTTCTTAGTAATGTTAGTGTCCTTTTTACCATTGCATTGTTGGTGGTCTTGGTGAATTGTGTGTCTGTCTGTTTCAGAAATGTCATCCTTTGGTGGAGCATCTGGCTTTACATAGAATATATCCACTCTTCTCGCTCACCTTCCTGAGCCTTTTAATCCATTTCTCCATTTCTGCCAAGGCATCTGACATTTCAGCTTGGTTCAACAAAACCATCATTTTCTTCAGGCTTTTAGTACCACTCTAGCAGGAAATTTGCTGGGGTGCTTGCTATGATATTAAATTGTGTATCCCAAGGAGGTCCAAATTCAATAAATCCTCCTTTATCTAATCTTATTATATGATCCTCCTTATCAAACTTTCTCAAAATCTAGTCTCACTGATACTCCTCCAGCTCCTGCCACTACTTGCCAGCTAATTATAGCTCTTCTGACAGTGTCCCCTAACTCTGTAGGGGTATGTAGCATGCTCTCGGCTAAGATATGCTGCCACTTATTTCTAGCCACTGGCTTTGAAGACAGGACAGATGGTGAGGGCAGATGAGGGATCTGCCCTCACCATCTAACAAGGTTAGCCCTGATACTTTGCTTGAGAGAGGCTTCTGCAGTGTCTTCCCACACAGGGAAATCACAACTCTTAGTGGGGAAGGATGGGCCACCTATACAGTCTCCGATGATTCCGAGATATCTGGGAAGTTGATAGCTTTGGGTTCATTTACCCAGATCCCATGTGTCAGAGACCTAGGTTTTCTCAATCATAGCCATAGCCTTGGCATCATAGACCTGCTTTAGCTGAATATTCAAATGTCATTCAAGCTTGGCCATTCTATTAAATTCTGAGTTTGTCTTTAGCTTTTTATTTTCTGTCCCTGCAGAATATTAGAGGTCCTGGCTTTTACACTTAGTTTTCAAGTATTCACAGTTTTTAGCTTTTCACTATCTTTCAGCAGGTTAGCAATGAAATTTAATAACAAATTCCATTATTTACCTTTTATGCATTTTCTCTGCATTTTTAATAACCTGAGTCATTGCACCAGTGACATGGCGAAATGTTAGCAGTTGGACTGCAAGCTTGAGCTGGGGACTATCCATAACTCACAGTTCACGTGATATGTGGTTCTCATTCCCAGTTGGGCAGTAAGTGATCTAATTCAAAAACCTCAGTTCTAGTATCATTGCATCCTCCTGGAAACAGATACTGACTGGAATTAGGACTACAACAGTTATACTGGGCAAACACACCTGGGAAAGGGAATAAGAAGAAGCAGGAGTGGGCAAGGACAGCCATCAAACCATGATGGAGTTAAAGCTGTAAGGCTACCTACAGTGCTTGTAGCTGGGTAATGAGTGTAATGCTTGAAGGATGAAAGATCTTAGTGGTGAATCTCTATATCTGCCATAAATAGCTAACTAACCAACTAAAGAATGAATGAATGAATGAATGAATATTTCAGCGGCAATGATTTTACTAGTAAAGGAACATGTCCTGGGTAAGTCTATGACATACCAATAACCAAAGATAAAATTAGATTTATCCTATAGGTCATGACATTATGACTTCGTGCAATGAAGAGAAGCAGATCTCCTGATGTTAATTTGAGAAGCATGGGTTATATGGCAAATTAGAAGCCATTTTCAGAGTGATCCTTAAGAACAGGCACACCACTGATCTTATTGTACATACATTATTTATATGTAATTCAATATCATAAGTGCTGTTTTTCAATGTTACAGTTCATTGAAAGTACCACATTTTGCAAAATTGCCATTGTTTTTGTGGGGAGCACTTTTTGTGTTATATATATAAACCAGACTTACAACTCCTCATGGAGACACAGGACACAGCAATTGGGGAAATGAGTAAGAAAGGTAATAAACTCATCTACAGAGGATGCACCAGGAGCATGTAAGTCCAAACAATTTTAAAGAGCCATTTACAGGCCAGGTGCAGTGGCTCATGCCTGTAATCCCAGCACTTTGGGAGGCTGAGGCAGGCAGATCACTTGAGGTCAGGAGTTCAAGACCAACCTGGCCAACATGGTGAAACCCCTTCTCTAATAAAAATACAAAAATTAGCCAGGTGCAGTGGCACACGTGTAGTCCCAGCTACTCAGGAGGCTGAATCACTTGAACACAGGAGAATCACTTGAACCTGGGAGGCGGGGGTTGCAGTGAGCTGAGATCACACCACTGCACTCCAGCCTGGGTGACAGAGCAGGAATCCTTCTCAAAACAAACCAACAAATAAAAAACAGATGTTTACAGTGAGCAGACAAGGGACAGTTTAAAATAATATACTTGTGGTTCTTGGGGAAGAAGTGAGGAATATCATTAAGACTGCATAAAACCCACCTTTAGAGAGTAACTCCAGAAACAGAGTGTCACAGATTGAGAGCTTACCACGTAGAAAAAAAAAGTCATTTGAGAATATTATTGTCTGTTTAGAGAAAGGGAATTATAAATTGAAATCCAGTGTTATGTTTGCTAAGACAGGTCACCTGGGAAGTAGGAAGATCGTGCAATAAACAAAAGCAGAGACAAGTGTGTTTTCTGCACGTTTTTCCATTTATTTTCCCAAGTTGGTGGATTTGAGGCAAAATCAATGGGAAGACTGAGATATAATATTTCTAATCAGACAATCGGAGTGCTCTTTTTATAATCAGCCACAGAGAAGTATTAGCATCTCTGTTTCTCTATGGGTGGATTTTAGGGTAATATCAGAGAAGGCAAAATAATTTGAACAGAAATTTGGAGCTAGATATTTCATAGAATGCTCACATTAGCATATATGTTCAGCCTGATATTGCAAATATTTGAAACCTATTTTCAACTCCAATGTTGTTAATATCATGCTCTACAAGCAATTTTCTCATTACAGTTTGGCTTTTCTCAGAAATTATTTATAGACATAAAGAAGGCATAAAGTTGTTTAGTCCCTGGATAGCAGCCTTCATAGTTATCAATGTAAGCCAATAAATTAGTGTTTTTGTTATAGTCACTGATGTCTGTCAACTTAGCTAATTGATTCTACCTGTGAGAGACATCCTGCCATTTGATGTGCTCAATGTCAGATTTCTTAATCTATCTGGATCAAAGCCAATATATGAAACACACTGATTTCTCCAGGATAAATGCCCATTTGTAGGGTCTGAGGAACATGTCATCCTACAGTCCTTACTCCTTACATTGTGAGATATCTTTGAAATTTTCACATAACCATTAATATAAATAATTACTAGAACTTTCTAGGACATAAATTCTTTAAGTTCGGAGGACTTGACTTTATTCACTGACACATCCCAAATACTGAGAACAGTGCCACGCATAGAGTAAGCATTCAATAAATTTGTAAATGCTCACTCTCATTAAATGAAATTGTTGCTATATATAATTTTAGCATACATAGAGACAAACATATTACTATAGATAATTTAGGACTATGGGTTTATTTTCTTTGTACCCTTGAATAAGTCCCAGGGATCCCAAACGATAAAGCAAAACACCACTCTCTACTCTGGAATTTATTATGATATGCAATGTAGATTGGCAGCTCTTAAAATAACAGTTAACATTCCAACTTGGTGAGTTTACTATAAACTGTTTATTCACTTATATTTTCATCTATATTACATTTCATCGAGGATGGTGAAATATTTCCATGTTAGATGCATTATTTCCTCTTTGGAGGAATTTTCCAGGTGTTGAGGGCTTTCATGGGTGAGATCGTAATTTTCAGTATAATGGAAAAGTTAATACAATCAATTCTTGTCTTATGAGTGAGTACAGAAAAAAGTTTAGCTCTTATGAAAGCTGAAACAACTGGCTTAAAATTTTCTAAATCTCTTGTGGTTATAAAATGCTTCTGAATTCTAGCATGTGATATAATTTCAAGTATTCCACTATAACAATTTTACTAATGTAAAAAAAAAAAAATTTACATTAGTCACATTGTAAATGGTTTCTTACACTTCTTTAAGTTTGTCATTTTTCTAAATATTTAAAGAAGACTGAACCACCTTTCAAAGTGAAGTACTCTCAAATAAGTAAATGAGAGTAAAAAAAATTAGTGGAGGGGGCTAAAATTTGAGTGTGGTTGAGAATCGTCACAGTGATTGTTTCTGGTTGTTCAGCATGATTCTCCCCTGTGCACCTTCTGACAAAAAGCCCTGACCCTGGGTACAGTAGTGATCACAGAATCCAGGGATAGCCGACAATGATGCCCAAGCCTGTGACCCAGCAGGGTCAATCAATGTCCTTCCCTGGAATTTGCCTCTGGGGGTCGGGGAAGGAAAGAGGAGTATATTTCTGTTCTAGATGTTAATCTGTGTAAACAAAGAACTTGGAACAGCCATTATTACAAGCCACAAAGTAGATGAATGTCAATGGTGGGAAGCAATACAGAAAATGAAACGGAACTGAGTGACAGAGAAGATCAAGAGGAGGGCAGATTGCAAGGGATCTACTTTGCAGGGGCACTTTGTTGTCATGTGGGGTGTTTGGGAGGCCTTCCACTAGGAAGGGAAATTCAGGTCTTCACTCTTGATCTCACCCTTCCTGCTGCACTTTCCTTCACTTTGCCTAGTCAACTGCTACTCATTCACAGGTTAGCTAATCATCCTTTCTCCCTGGAAAGTTTCTTTGTCCTCTATAGTTTGATGAAATCTCTTTATTACACTGTTAGGGTATGTTTTCATACCACCACATGCTTTTCTTTTGGAACACTTTCTCAGAATTGCAAGTTAATTTGTGCAATAATTTGCTGCTTTTTTTTTTTTTTTGGTCCTTGGACTATAGTATTGTTGAGGGCCAGGGCGCATGTCTGAAGTTACTCCCCAATATTATCACAGTTATCTGGCACATGGTACATGATAAATAGGAGTTTCCTGAGTGAATAAAGAATAAAATATAAATGTGAAACTAATCTGGTTGTGAAGTAAAAGACCAAGTATTTTCTAAGCAGAGGAAATAGCGTACATGTAAAGACTCCAAACAGATTAGAGTCTTATCTCAATGAAGAAGCTGTTTAAAAGAAAACCACAATGAGTGGAAGAGAGATAATGAAAAGGGTGGAAACATTGGGCAAACATTGAAGAGTTTTAAGCAGAAAAATGACATAATTTATTTGTCCCATTATTAGGATCTCTCTGACTCCTGTATGGAAAATGATTGGAGTTGTGTTGGGTGGATGTAAGTAGAACAGATAGGAGGCTGTATATGGATCCAGCAAGAAAATAACTGGAGTTAAAGTAGGATAGTGACAATGGAGATAGAGAATCAAGAATATTAAAGGGTGTTTGAATGAGAACATATAACAGTTTATATTTAACAAGTAGGGCAGTCCAATATTTTTATTATAACTGGCTAGTGTTCTCTTTTAGCAAACAATGTCAATTTTCCATTTACGTCAAAACTACTCGATACATGCTTCTAAGCTTAGGTTATTTAGCGCCAAGAAAACAGAAATGAAGAGTAGTAGCAATAAATGAGTGGAAAGTCAATTATTTGCTATTTAAATTCTTCAGGTATTCAATTTTATGGAGGTTATGCAACCAGCTAAGAAAGAAGCCAATTCATAAAAATGCATAAATGCACTTCATAATGTTCAGGATATGCTCACTTATATTTGGCTGTATTCATAGTAAATTCCAAAGCTGAAATCAATAGGTACACAAATTAGACATACTATACTGAAAGTTTTGTTTTATAAAATATGAGATGCTTAATTCTATTAGCCATGAAAAAATGTTTAGTCAACAGTTGGGAATCAGGAATTTTATTATTATTCTAAAATTAATTTGTGCAGCAGTCATATTTTTAGATAACAACTGTATAATAATGAAATACATAGGTCAAGATGGATGATGGAATACTTGAAATTTTCTATGATCTTTCTGAGAAAACCTATTGAAATGTCAAAAATAAATACTAATAAAATATCTGTGTTAGTGTTAGCAGCAGTGAACCCATACAGGTTTGCAGCAACTTAATTCTTGCCTCCTCAAAGGAAATAAGTTTTCTGAGGGGCATAAGGCAGAATGAGAGACCGAAGCAAGTTTTTGAGCAGAAGTGAACGTTTATGAAAAAGTTTTACGGCAAGAATGAAATGAAGTAAAGCACACTTGGAAGAGAGCCAAGCGGGCAACTTGAGAGATCCAAGTGTGCTGTTCAGCCCTTTAGTTGGGGTTTTATACATTGGCGTGGTTCCAGAGATTTGTGTCTCTCCTCCCTGGATGTTTCCTTGGGTGAGCTGTTCGCATGCGCAGTGGTCTGCCAGCACTTGGGAGGGGCTTTAAGTACACTAATTTTTGACTGTTAGCATCTGCCTGTATCCCTGAAATAAACCCAACTTGGTTTTGATGTATTATGCCTTTTTTATGTTTTGGATTTTGTTGGAAACGATCTTAATATCTATGTTCATGAGAAGATCCACCTGCAATTTTTCTTTCTTTCATAGCCTTTGTCAGTTTTGATATCAACGTTATGCTGGCCTCATAAAATATGTTTGAGTACTCTTTTTTTTTTCTATCACATGGAATATCTTGGGTAAATTTGGTACTTCTTGACTTACCAATGAAGTCCTCTAGTCTGCTGTTTTCTTTGTAGAGAGGCAGGCATCTGTTTGTTTATTTAATATAACAACTTTATTGAGGCATAACTCACACACCATACAATTCACACATTTAAAGTGTTCAATTCAATGTTTTCAGTATCCTTCTAGAGTGATATAATTACCACTACAGTCAATTTCAGAACATATTCATCATTCTACAAAGAAACCCCATATCCATTAGCGGTCACTCCCCATTTATCCTCAACTCCTCCAAACCTAAACAACCATGAATCTACTTTCCAAATGTGTAGACTTCCCTATTCTAGACATTTCATCTAAATTAAATCATACAAATTATGATCTTTTGTGACTGGATTCTTATCATTTTAATGTTTCCAAGGTTTATCCATGTCATGGCATGTATCACTAATTATTTTCTCTTTATTACCAAATAATATCACATTATATGGATATACCAAATTTTATTTAACTATTAATATATAACAGTTGGTAGATAGCTGGACTGTTTCGATTTTTTGGTTAATATGAATAATGCTGCTATTAACAATCATGTATAAGTTCTTGTTTGCATATATTTTCCCCTTGCTTTTGGGTATATACCTAGGAGTAAAACTGCTTGGTTTTATGCTAACTAAGCATACCCTTTTGAGTAACTGACAAAGTGTTTTCCAAAGTGGCTGCAAAGTTTGACATCCTCACAGCAATTTATGAGTGTTCCAACTTCTCCACATCTTCTCCAAAACTTGGTAGTTTTTCTTCTTGATTATAGCCACCCGAGAGTGTGTGAATTGATATCTCCTTGTGATTCTGATTGGCATTTGTGTGATTAATAAAATGTTGAACATGTGCGTATTGGCTATTTTTGGAGTAATGTCTATTCAAACCCTTTGTTCATTTTTACACTTGGTTATTTGTCTTTTTCTTGTTTCTTTATTCATTCTGGATACAAATCCCCTATCAAATATATGATTTTCAAATATTTATGATAAATGGATCCATGATTCAAGAAGAGGAAGTAGACATGCATGTTAATGTACCTAACAGCAGAGTTTCAAAATATATTCACCAAAAATGGACAGAACATATATGTGGTACAAGACCCAAATATAAGACCCAAAAAACTATTCATATGTGCCGTCATGACATTTTGGTAAAATAAAGACTTGCATGGCTTAACTGCAAGATCCCCTTTGTATAAGTTTCCTAGTCTAGGAGACCAGGCAGAATTCCTGCTTATCTCTGAATAGGGGGTTTCATTTCCCTGCCAGCCCATGGAATTATTCAAACAGGTCAATCACATCCTTTAGTGGAAACAAGGGGTCATCTCACCTTCTTGATACTACAAAGCCTGCCTCCCACAGCCCCTGCCTGTTCACTCCATTCCCAAGTGTAAACCCTGCGTGGCAAGCAGGTCCTCCTCCCACAGGCTGTGAGTATATGTGACTAACAAAGTGCTGTAGATCGCATCTGTCCAGTGTCAGGTGGCATGTGTTTGGCCATCTGCTTAACCCTAGGGTGAAATCCATCCTGCACCAATGGGAAGAATTTCAGGCAATTAAAACAATTGGCATAATGAACAGGATGGCCCAACCATAACCTACGACACCTGGTCAGCTTTAATTAACTGTTCTTTGCTAACTAACTTGTTCTGTGATACCGTGAAGGCTTTAGAGACAGAACCACCAATTACTGGTCGGTTTATGCTTTTGTCTGTGCAGTTTGTTACCTTTTTTGAGTTTTTCCATCAATTCCCACCCTAAAACACTCTTCTCCCTAAGACCAGAATTGTTATCAATTGACTATATCCCTACATAGCCTAATGTCAGACTGAGCACATGCTTGGCAAGTCAGAAAGGCAGTGTTAACACAGTGCCTTGACTAACCTGTGCTTGAGTCCCACTGAACAGGGGACAGGCTGGAGTTCTTTGCTCACTGCATCTGTCCTGGTGACTATCATTGGCGGTTTGGGGCAGCCATATCAATTGGCATTACAAACAGAATGGCCCAACAGAATGGGATGGCGGATAGGTGGGGATAAGAACAGTAATGGACCTTTGTGAGGCTTGTGGGAATGAAGGCGACCACCACTCCAGAGAGAATTAAGTGTGGCACTTCATTGCCTAATGTGAGCCATTGATGTTCAGGCAAGGGTAGTGGCTTTGCTCATGTTCTGTGCTTCTGCTTCTTTTGCTGTTGTCCTGTATTGTTCCCTGACCTCCCAGGCTAATGAGGTGCCCAACCATGGCAACCTGTGGCCCAGACACTGATGAGAAAAGGGAAAGGAGAATGCCCAACCCCTAGCCAGTGTGTCTAGGCTTTGCTTAGTACTGCTGCTTACCAGCAGACTAAAGGAATAATCTTGCAATCACAAGCTCGATGGCTGTCACTCCCAGCAAGACAAAATGAAATTTTGACTATGAAGCTCTCACCTGGGAAGATTGACTGGCACTCCCTGGAGAAGGAGGGAGGCACTCATGAGGGTGACTGTTGGGCTCCTGGGTTTTTCCCTGTAACCACCCACAATGCACCTTGCACCCTGAATCATCAGACAGAAATAGAAACTAAAAGTCATGATTTATGTGATTAGAAATTCAAAATACTCTGAAGGAATGTGTACAGAGAGAAAAGAGAGGAAGAAAAGGAAGCCTGCACTGCAGAAAAGGCGAGGCCATAGCAGAGGATGGTTACAGTGCATCAATATCTGGTTTATGAGCCCAGCACTCTAACTGTGCCACTCTGCTGCCTTTGTCTCTTACAACAAACATCCTGATTCTCCAGGTGGTAGCAAAAACACCCCAGACACCACTGAGGCACAATAAGAGTTCATTTTAGTTTGACTTAAGCTCGAGGTCCTTTATCCCTATAAAGCAACCATTGCCATCGGGGAAGTCTCTATAACCACAATGATACTGATTTGAGGCTCTCTGGAGGAATACATTTATAAGTATGAGTAGAGTAGACAGAAACCTCGCACCCCACAAACATATATATACAGTGACAAACATGGAAAACAAAAAGAGAAAGGAACAAATGAAAGACGAGGGGAAAGGAGGAAGAAACCTCGATAAAGAAGGAGAAAACAAAAAAAACTAGAAAAAATAAGTGCACACATTGACCCAATTGGAAATCCAAACTTTACTAAAATAATTTGTACAACAAAAATCTAAATGGGAGTTGATTAGCTTTTACACCTCTACAACATAAGTTCCAAATTAACTTTACCATCTACTAAAATGCAATAATTGCATTTTGCACAAACCTTCACAGCTTTAATACTAGGATTCAAATTATAATTATAATTGAAGATTCCACTAAAGTTAAACATGACAGCTCCTATAATTTTAAGAAAAAATGCTGAATATAAAATAGAGAATAAATAGGTATGCCATGATGTCCTAACTGCAAATTCTCCTCTGATCCCTCCTCCCAAAGGTAAGGTCCACAGCCAAGCCACCCTCCTTTTCAGAGGAACTAGGCATAGTTCCTGTTTAGGCTTGGGTTCTCTCTTTCTCTCTCAGAGAATGCACATAAATTATGTATACAATTCCATGACTTGGACATATGCACACACCTGTGAAACTGTCACCAAAATTAAGGAAACAGACATAAACATCACCTCCAAATGCTTCTTTTTGCCTTTTTTTAAAACAAGAACACTTGACATGAAATCTACTCTCCTAATAAATTAAGTGTGCAATAAAGTATTGTTAGACATAGGCACGATGTTGTTGTACAACAGATCTCTAGAACTTACTCATCTAGCATAACAGAAACTTTTATTCATTGGCTAACTCCCCATTTCCCCCTCCCCACTGTCCTTGGCATTCACCATTTGATGCTTCTGAGTTTGACTATTCTAGATACCTCATATAAATGGAATCGTGTTGTCATGTGTCTGTCTTGTTTCATTTAGCATAATGTTCTCCACCTTCATCTATGTTGTCACTAATGACAGGATTTGCTTCTCTTTTAAGGCTAAATAATATCTTATTGTATGAATTCATCTCTGACTAGCAGGTTTTAGTTACCTGCTACCCACTCAATTCAAACAAATTAATCACATCTTCTGCCTGGGAGGACAGGTCACTCTGTTGTAGTGATTCTATAGAGCCTACCTCTCACAGCCTACAGTTGTTCATACTCTTTTATAGAGTCAATAAAATTATAAACACATTTTCCAACAGGATTTTGTGGGCAAATTAATAATTTATTATTAAAATTATATGGAAAGACAAAGGAACTCTAATAGTAGAAATAGTTTTTAAAATGAAAAGTAAGTTGGAGAATTCTTGATGCCATATTTGCAGATTTAACATGAACCAATAGTACTCAACATCAGGTGGTCTTTGAAAAGGATGTATGTATACATAGAGAGTGAGATGCATGGAACAGAGGAGTGAGTCCAGAAACATGTTCACATGAATATATGCTTAATTGATTTTCATCATTATACATTACATAAATATATATATGTAGAAAGGGAGAATAATTTGTACTTTATCAAAATAAACAAACTTTTGATATTGAAAACTCAATGCAAACAATTAGAGTAAATATTTTCAAATCATATGCCTGATAAAGGACTTGTGTGCAGAATATACACACAACTCTCAAACACTCCTAAGAAAGTAATGAAAAAGTAGTCAAAAAAGTTAAACACACCTCACCAAGGAAGACATCATATATATGACAAGAATATAAAAATGCTCAATCTCTTAGTCACTTGGCAAATGAAAACCACATGTATATAACATATACCTATTAGAACAGCTTCTTTAAAAAGGAAAAAAACTCAAGTGCTGGCAAGAATGCAAAACTGGAAAATTCATACATTGGTAGAAGAAATGCAAAATACCCGGTTTGGAAAACAATTTGGTAATGTCTAATTAACATTTTTTTATGCTACGATCCAGCCTACTTGGCATTACCTTCATAAGCATATATTTATAGTATCTATATTTGTAATCCCCTCAAACTGGAAACTTGCCAAATATTTTTTAAGTGATGAAGCTTTAAATTAACTGTGGTACACCTGTAAAATGGAGTACTGCTCATAATAAGAACAAAGCCCTAACACATGCAACAAATAGATAAACTCATGTAAAAGAAGTCAGACTAAAATGGTACATGCAGTTTGATTCCATTTGTATGATGTTCTTGCAGTAGCAATACTGTGGGAACATGGAATACATGTATGGATGCCAGGGACCACGAGTTGGAGAGACAATTTTGAAGGAGATGGGCTTACTTTTAGAATATAAACGAACTGTTCCATATCTTGATTGTGGTAGTGGATACGCAACTGTACACGTTTCTTAGCACCCACGGAACTATACACAGAAAGTGTGAAAGGTTTTGTGTGCAAATTCTATGTTAATATAAAATATATATTAAAAAACACCAGCCTTATTAATGATTCATACTAAGAAAACAAAATGTCATGTGGTTAAGCTACCTGGTTCTGCAAGGCATGGAAGGTGGCTCTTTTGGGAATACTACAGATACTTTTATTTTTTTTGGCCATCATGCTGTGATAGAGGAGATCACTTTGTAATTACTGACTGTATACTCACTCTTAACTTTTATGTTGTGTGATATACTTGACCTTAAATATTTATAAAAGTAAAAAAAAAAAAAATCAAACCTGGAAACAACTGCAATCCTAAGTCTTATACTATGAAACTACATCCCAAACTTAGTACAATATAGACTAAATTAAGGGAAGAGTTCAAGAGAAATATATTTCTCTACATTTTGAGAACCCTATGGAATTCTGTAAAAATTGCAGCAACTGAAGCATGGGCTCATTACCTCTCTCCTGAAATGAAAAAATCAAGGGATGTGGAAGCATTTCTGATTTCAAAGGACTCCATAAAATCGCTGGCGGTGGGGGTTAATGAAAAAACATACCATGATTATAAGAAATTGAATTTTTTGCATGGATGTGGGTTGAAAGTAAAGAGGGCTTCTGGGGGACGTTAGTATGTGTGGTTATTAAGGGAGTGACCATGTATTGCCAAAGTTTTGTGAGGAAAGCAAAATCTGCTTCTATGATCTCCTGTGACATTGTCTTAATCAACCAGGATTGTTAGGTCCCTCAGCCTGCTGCTGAAGAAAGTTTCTAAGTGTCCCAAATAAGGTTGGAAATAGAATGAATGTTAGAAAATCCAGCCCCGCCTCTCTTTCATCTGCCTTCTCAGATTCTAGAGGAGTCTGAATGGGGCATGTACATGTGTTTCTGTGTTTTTGTGAAGTAGTAGTTGGAGAGGAACATTCTACTATTACCATCTTTGTTATCGAGGCATGTTCTTTAGTCTCCAAATCCTCTCTCCATCCTAGGGTTTAAGATTTGCCACATAAAGGGCAAGAATATTCTGGACATTTTGGATTTATCCTCCCATCATATCCACTTCCTCAGGCTTTATACTCAGTGCATAAAGAAAAAGAGAAGAAAAAGGGAAAATATAGAATGAAGGAAATATGTATTAACATCTCAAAATATTAAATACTTATGATTAATAATAAGTTTAAAGGCCTACCAACAACCCTAAAAATAAACGTGAAGTTCATAGATGAGGAAAACTCTAGTATATAAATTACAGCAGGAGTAAGTATTAAATGTGCTTGTCCTTAGATAGGAAGACGTTAGACAAATGTCAACTCTCCTAAATTAATCTATACATTTTGTGTTTTGAGGAGTGAGGTGAGAACTTGACCGAATTTTATTATAGTCATAGGAAACATTAAGCAACCAAGAGAAATGTAAAAAGAAAAAAAAAATAAATGAGGAGCTCACTATCCTTTTGAGGTTTTAAAATCTCTAGGATCATTGTTAAAAAGCAGTAGTAATAGATCTAAAAACATATGGGAATTTAGTACCTGGCCAAAGTGACATGTTAACTAATTAGCATAAACTGTCTCGTTAACCTTCTCAGAAAAACTTCATAAAGATTTCAGGAAAAATGATGTTGGATTTATAATTTCTTTCTTATGCAAAGCAGAACAAGATCAAACATTTGATGTAAAAAATTGTACCATAAATATACCAGAGAGAAACAGAATTTTTTAAAAAAGAGATTAAGAAGATTGTTTCTAAGTCAAAAATGAAGCACAGGAGTCATGCAATCAAATTATATTTTATTCTGGATGCATACAAATTAGAAATATTTAAACAGTAAACAATATTATAAACAGCAAAACAAAGGTTATAAAGAACAAACAAAATAAGAAACAAATGGTTGTCAACTGTATTAGTTTATTCTCACACTGCTATAATGAACTACTTGAGACTGGGTAATTTATAAAGAAAAGAGGTTTAATTGACTCACTATTCTGCATGGCTGTGGAGGCCTCAGCAAACTTGCCTTTACAGCCAAAGGTGAAGGGGAAGCAAGTCATGCCTTATACAGTGGCAGGAGAGAGAAAGAGCAAAGGGAAGTGCCACACTTTGAAACCATCAGTTCTCCTGATAACTCACTCACTATCACCAGAACTGCATGGGGGAACCACCCCCATGTGCAATTACCTCCCACCAGGTTCCTCCCTTGACACATCGGGATTACAATTCAAGATGATTCAGGTAGGAACACAGAGCCATGCCATATCATTCCATCCCTTGACCCTCCCAAAACGCATGTCCTTCTCACATTGCAAAATACAATTATTCCTTCTCAACAGTCCCCAAAGTCCAAGTCCAAATTCCCATCTGAGACAAGGGAAGTCCCTTCTGCTTATGAACCTGTAAAATCAAAAGCAACTTAGTTACTTTTGATTGCATGCACGTAGGTTGAAAATAAAGAGGGCTTCTGGGGGACATTAGTGTCCAGCGGGTACAGGCATTGGGTAAATTCTCCCATTCCAAATGGGAGAAATTGGCCCAAGCCAATGGGCAATAGCCCCGTTCCAAGTCTAAATCCCAATAGAGTAGTCACTGAATCTTAAGGCTCCAAAATAATCTCCTTTGACTCCATGTCTCATATCCAGGGCATGCTGAATACAAGAGGTGGGCTTCACCCATGTGGCTCTGCAGGGTACAGCCTCCACAGCTGCTTTCATGGGCTGGAGTTGAGTTTCTGCAGCTTTTTTTCTTTTTTTTTTTTTCTTTTTCCTTGTTTTTTTTTTTTTTTTAGACATAGTCTTACTCTATCACCCAGGCTGAAGTGCAGTGGTGTATTCTCTGCTCACTACAAACTCTGCTTCCTGGGTTCAAGCGATTCTCCTGCCTCAGCATCCCAAGTAGCTGGGATTACAAGCACTCACCACCATGCCTGGCTAATTTTTTTGTATTTTTAGTAGAGACAGGGTTTCGCCATGTTGGCCAGACTGGTTTCAAATTCCTGACCTCAGATGATCCACCTGCCTTGGCCTCCCAAAGTGCTGGGATTATAGGCACAAGCCACCATGCCCGGCCATTTCTGTGGCTTATACAGGTACATGGTGCAAGCTGTCAGTGGATCTACCATTCTGGGGTCTGGAGGATGGTGGCCCTCGTCTAACCACTCCACTAGTTAGTGACCCAGTTGGGACACTGTGTGAGGGCTTCAACCCTACATTTGCCCCTGTGCATTGCCCTAGTAGAACTTCTCCATGAAGGCTTCTCTCCTGCAACAGACTTCTGCCTGGACACCCAGGCATTTCCATACATTCTCTGAAATCTATATGAAGTCTTCCAAAGCTCAACTCATGTCTTCTGTGCATCCACAGGCCCAACACCCCACAGAAGCTGCCAAGGCTTAGAGCTTACATCCTCTGAAGCAATGGCCTGAGTTGTACCTTGGCCCCTTTTAGTCATGGCTGGAGCTGGAGAGTCTGGGAAACAGGGTGCCATGTCCTGAGGCTGCACAGAGCAGCGAGGCCCTGGACCTAGTCCACAAAACCATTTGTCCCTTTTAGGCCTCTGAGCCTGTGATGGGATGGGGTGCCATGAAGATCTCTGAAATGCCCTGGAGACATTTTCCCCATTGTCTTGGCTATTGACATTTAGATTCTCTTTAGTTATGTAAATTTCTACAGCTAATGGCTTGAACTTCTCCCCAGAAAATGGGTTTTTCTTTTCACTGCAAGGTCAGGCTACAAATTTGCCAAGCTTTTATGCTCTGCTTCCCTTTTAAACATAGGTTCCAATTTCAGATAATCTTTTCCTGAGTGCATATGACTGTACACTTTCAGAAAAAGCCAGGTCACCCCTTGAATGCTTTGCTGCTTAGAAATTCCTTCTGCAATATACCCTAAATCATCTCTCTCAAGCTTAAAGTTCCACAGATGTCTAGGGCAGGGGGGAAATGCCACCAGTCTCTTTGCTAAAGCATAGCAAGAGTAACCTCTGCTCCATTTCCCAATAAGTTTCTCATCTCCATCTGAGACCACCTCAGCCAGGACTTCATTGTCTACATCACTATCAGCATTTTGATCAAAACAATTTAACAACTCTCTAGGAAGTTCCAAACTTTCCCTCACCTTTTTGGCCTCTTCTTAGCCTTCCAAACTGTTCCAACCTCTGCCCATTACCCAGCTTCAAAGCCACTTCCACATTTTATGGTTATGTTTACAGCAGCACCTCACTCCTGGTGCCAATTTTCTGTTTTAGTCTGTTTTTACACTGCTATAGAGAACTACCTCAGACGCATAATTTATAAAGAAAACAGGTTTAATTGACTCACAGTTTCTCATGGCAGGGGTTGCCTCAGGACCCACGATCCAATTACCTCCTACCGAGTCTCTCCTAAGACACACGGGGATTACAATTCAAGACAAAATTTCGGTGGGGACACACAGCCAAACCATATCAACAACTATTGTAATGCCCAACCTTGTTTTTACTAACCCTGTTTTTAGACTCTCCCTTTTCCTTTAATCACCTAGCCTTGTTTCCACCTGAATTGACTCTCCCTTAGCTAAGAGAGCCAGACAGACTCCATCTTGGCTCTTTCGCTGGCAGCCCCTTCCTCAAGGACTTAACTTGTGCAAGCTGACTCCCAGCACATCCAAGAATGCAATTAACTGATAAGACACTGTGGCAAGCTATATCCACAGTCCCCAAGAATTCGTCTGATTGATAACGCCCAAAGCCCCGTGTCTGTCACCCTGTAATAGTCTTAAAGCCCCTGCACCTGGAACTGTTTACTTTCCTGTAACCATTTATCTTTTTAACTTTTTGACTACTTAACTTCTGTAAAATTATTTTAACTAGAACCCCCCCTTCCTAAACCAAGGTATAAAAGTTAATCAAGCCCCTTCCTCGGAGCCGAGAGAATTTTGAGCGTTAGCCGTCTCTTGGTCACTGGCTAATAAAGGACTCATAATTCGTCTCAAAGTGTGGCGTTTTTCTAACTCGCTCGGGTACAACACTATGAACTTCCTAAACTTGATTTATAAAATTAGGAATAAATAAACACAAGTATTTACAAATTAGGCTGGGGATTTGGTTGTGTTTAATTTGGCTTTTTTGTTTTCTTGACGTGTTTAACAACAATCAACATTTATTGAGGTAAATATTACTTTTTGTTATCACATCTCACAGCATATGGAAAAGATCTTTAACGTTTCCATTGTTTTCTGATTGGGTTCAACTTCAATTATAGTTTAAGTTAAAGTGCAATACTTATATGATCTAATTCTAGAAAGTATGGTAAAATGAAATAATATGCTCTTAAGAACTATATTGAAACCATCTCTATTCTAAAAACAATATTTTATCATTATTAATATATAAAAGTTCAATAGAGAAAACGCAGCATCAATTAAGAAGTAAAAGGTGTCACTCAATCAGAATTAATTTAAATGGATAAAATATATCAGATATCTGGCTAAGTATGTGCATATTCAGGATTTAGCTGCTGGAAACCTCAGTCATATCTGCACATCACTCTGCATCCTTGAGCTATCACATCTCACCCCTCCTACTCCTCAGGGAACCTGAAGATTCAGGAGCCGACCTGATACTCTCTGGCCACCACACTGGGCTACACGTGGAATAGTAGGTGCAAAGGGGTCATCTGGGAAAAGTTGGATTTCAAACTCTAATTCAGACAATTTTTCATGTTGTGACCATCTTGTTTTCTTAGATCATTGCACTCTCTTGGTCATAACAACAGCTGACAAGCTTTCTTGAGCTATTTTCTCATGAGAGATGATCCACCTTTGATTAAACGAAACAAACTGTCCAGTTGTTTCTTCAAGCCTTCAGACATCTTCCCATAGGAGTCAGGGTTTTGATGTAAAAGGATGATGCTTTCATATAATTTGGGAAGTTTCTCCTCTATTTCTATGTGATACATTTCCTCCTCCATTGATTTTCTGCAAAGTTTGATTTCATATTCTTGATTTAGTTCAGGCAGTGTCTGGAGTTTCAAAGGAAGCTTTTGAATCTCAATTTTAAATAGTGCATTTCTCACTGCACTGCTCTAATTGGGAATTCTTAAAATACTGCTTGTTTTTCTCTTTTAAGTTTTTTTAAAGAAAATATTTAAGTTAACAGCATTAATGAGTTTCTTCAAATTGATATTTGACTGATAATCTTGGTTTCCATTTTCTGAAACCCTTTTTGTCTAATGTCAATTTGTCATCATCTGTGTAATCTTCTCTAAAAGGAGATGTCAATTTGTCATCATCTGTATAATCTTCTCTAAAAGGAGAAGTTTATCATCTTCAGCACAGAGTCCATTAGAGATTTTTACTGATTCTCTTTACAATTGACCTCTTTTTCCCTTTGTGTTTTGATGTTTTCTAACACATTTTTCTGCTCCTTTAGGTCCCACATTCTTTTCTTCCAGCAGCTTCTTGGACAAAGAGCTTCTTGAAGCTGAACATTTTTATCAAAACCATTAATAACTTCTCTCTGATATTGTCCTATAGTCTTCTGAAATGACATTAATATATTTTGGCCTCAGTTCCTTGGCACTGTTGGCACTGTTGGGATTGCAATGCCTCTTTCGAATGACTGTGTCTATCTTTCAAGATGAGCCATTATCACTCCGGGAGATAAAATTTTGTGGAATTGGCTCTTCTGTTCTTGGTCATGAGGCTCTTCTGTATCCCCCAGTGAAAAGATGGACCTGTTTGTACCATTATTAGGTATTGCCAAACACAGAGTTTGTAACATCAGAGGACTGACCACCACTGCACGTGACTAGATAACTCAAAGGCTTTATTTTTTTTAGTTTTATTATTATTTTTTTTTTGAGAAGGAGTCTCCCTCTGTTGCCCAGGCTGGAATGCAGTGGCACAATCTCAGCTCACTACAGCCTCCATCTCCGTGGTCCAGGCAATTCTCCTGCCTCAGCCGCCCCAGTAGCTGGGACTACAGGCACACGTGGCCACACCAGGCCAATTTTTTTTTTTTTTTTTTTGTATTTTTAGTAGAGATGGGGTTTCACCGTGTTAGCCAGGATGGTCTCGATCTCCTGACCTTGTGATCCACCCACCTCGGCCTCCCAAAGTGCTGGGATTACAGGCGTGAGCCACCGTGCCCGGCCAACTCAAAGGCTTTATTAATGAGTCTAATATTCCCACTCTCTTTACATCTCTCTCTTTAACTCAGTCAGCAAATCTCTGTGCTACCTCCTTTCCCTTCATAGTCATGTTGGCTTTTCACAATAAAAACAAAGCAGCACACACCAAAATTTTCAAAAGAATCCCAAACAGACTTAGCCTTGCGTCCATAATTCAAATGACACCATCAGCACACCATGCAGTGGCCATACGAGTAGCTGGAAAGAGCTTTTGAGGCCATTGGTAGACCTTCCATAGATCCAGTGGCCACTGCAGCTTTTCCTCTGGTTGAAACCTGCGGACTACAACTTCCTGCCCAGACTCTAGGAGCGTCCAACCTTGAAACAGGTATCTGGTAACCAGAACAGACCATCAGTAGAGCTGTGTGGGGAGGAATGCTGGCAAGTGTATAAAGTTTTAACTTTACTCTGGTGACCGCACAAGCAGAATGTACTACTTGCTCAAAACATTGAATCAATGATTAACAGCCTTTTAAAACAGAGATCACAGGCCCAGATGGGGTTGCTGGTGAATTCTAGCAAGCATTTAGGGAAGAAATAGTGTAAATTTTCTATAATTTTTACAGAAAATAGAAGCAGAGGAAACATTTTGTAATCCACTCTATAAGGTAAGTATTTCTCTAATACTCAAACTAGGTGAAGAACAAAAAACTACATAGTAATGTCTGTCTTAACATAGACGTGAAAATCCTCAAAAAAATATTAAGAAATCACATTCAACAATACATAAGAATAATTATACAGCATGGTCAAGTGGGATTTATTCCAGGTGTTCACGTTTGTTTCAACATTTGAAAATATTTATGTATTTTGAGACTATTTTGCTCTGGGCATACATATCTAAAATGTCTACAAATTCTATTTTATTATTATGTAGTATTCCTTTTATGATCCACAAATGTCTTGAGTGGAAAATATGATGTAGCTTAAAATAATGAGAATATGATTTTTCCCTATGTGCATTAGAAATGTATCTGATTCATGTTAACTGAATCACTCAATTTCATTCATTATTACACTAGAAGTTTTTATTGTGCATGTTTATTTATATATTTGAATTTTTCAAGTCATCTTTTAATTAATATTTTATCTTTACATTTCAGAAAACCCCATATACTTTCCTCTATGAGGGATTAGCTAATATATAAGACCAATTTTCTTGTCAAGAACAAGTAGCAAAGCTGAAAAAAGAGAAATAAAACTATACGTTTGAAGGCATAAGAGAGTGACCAAGACTAGAGCACTAGAGAAGCCAACATTCTGGTAGATGAAAGAGTCAACTGATAAAAAGGACCCTCTCCTGCTCCCTCTTACACTATAATTTTTGAATTTTTAACAGCATTAACAAAATTACTTGTGTTTTCTATAATATATTTAATAATTCAAAACTATTTCAATATTATATACTTTATATTTCTAGAAGTAGTTCTCAATTTTTTTTTTTTTTTGAGACGGAGTCACACTGTCACCCAGGCTGGAGTGCAGTGGCACCATCTTGGCTCACTGCAAGCTCCACCTCCCGGGTTCACGCCATTCTCCTGCTTCAGCCTCCCAAGTAGCTGGGACTACAGGTGACCACCACCATGCCTGGCTAATTTTTTTTATATTTAGTAGAGACGGGGTTTCACCATGTTAGCTAGGATGGTCTCGATCTCCTGACCTCGTGATACACTTGCCTCGTCCCCCAAAAGTGCTAGGATTACACGCATGAGCCACCATGCCCAGACAATAGTTCTCAAAATTTTTTTACTTGTGTCCTTAAATGTAAGTGTTGACAGAAGTATTTACAAAGCTAAAATCTGACTGTGGCAAACACATTGCAAATATACCTCCAAGTAATGGAAATTTAAATTTGACTGAGTGGGTGTATAATCTTTTTACATACTGGCCTCATGTGAAAAATATCTGGTCAGAGATAAAGTTTCTTAGTCAGATAAATTAGAAATTTGGGCCAAGAAATCGAGTCTAAATCCTCACTGAATACAAGCTTGTACCTTTCCTCATTGGCTTCATGTAGAACTGTTCTACCGTGTAGAGAAGACAGGACTAACCTGCTGTCAAAGAGGGATGAAAACTCATCCTTGTTGATACCAAGTATCCGTTGTGAATGAAGCTGATGACACTTTTTTGATGCAACCAGTTTTCCAAATGTTACTTACCAAAATCTTCTATGTTGAAAGAAAAATATTTATGCAGACAACTTTACAGTAATGTTTTCAAAAGTCTGATAAAGATATACTAACATGATGCCTCAATTGGTTTATGATTTGCTTTTATAATTATGGCATTTTGATTTTTCTATTTGATGAAAAAAACACACATAGGAAAAATGTATACAAGATGTTTTGTTCCGAGCCTTGGAAGAGTTCTTTAAAATTGTACACCTTTCTGAGTATGTTTTATTACATGATGTAACTCAATTTGACATGTAACAGTAACAGAATGTCAGGCTGAGAGTATCTTGAAAAGAACCACTCTTGTTCGAAAGGCCAACAATTCTAGAACATGAAAATATAAGATTTGTATTCTCAAATTTATAACAAAATAATACAACTCAATGTTTGTGGTATATTAGGTATTAGTAATAAATCATTGCCTCTTTATTGTGTGAGAGAGTATCCTTAGAGAAGGCTAACATTGCTTTTTAACTAATTACACATGTATTTTGAGATAATATCCAGTATACTTAAGTGTTGTGATTATAATGACTTTTTTTTTCTCCTAATAGTGTCTTCCATCCAAACTGAAGGTTTGTAATTTTATTAAGTACACACTAGACATGTGTCTGCATAGTGAAAGATATAGAAGTAAAGAGTTAGCTGTAATGGGCCATAATTAGAAACTCCTTATTGACAAATAAATATCATTTTGCTACCAAGCTCGGTCTTCTAGTAGAGTAATAACCAGCTTGTAGAACAGAACAGTTGGGCTGGAATGGACTTGAGCAAATATTTAAAATGATTCTTCATTTCACAAAATACTATAACCAGAGAAATTGACACTCATTCAAATTTTTAATATTAGTGTGTGAGAAAAAATGAAATCTGTATTTTGGACACCCACAGATCTATGTGCTGTACACCACACATATTCAAGCAGGTCAGTGATATTTCTACTGAAGCGAAAAGATGCCAGTGAGAGTGAAAAAGCAAATTAGTCCCAGGCATCAAGGCAACAGTTTCATTTTTAGGATAAATAATGTATTCCTGAAAAATGAGCTAAAGTTATAATGAGAAAAGACTTGAGCTTACAATCAAAAGTCTAAAAGGCATATTCATATGCAGCTGTTACTCCATTTTTTACTTCAAACAAGTTGCTTTATGAACGTGAATCTGTTTCTTTTTCTGCCTATCTTCCTTTATAAAGTTACAATAATTAAATAAGATCATGTTTTTTGAAGATTCTTGAAATCTGTTGAGTGCTGAAAAATGTAAGACATTGTAAATGGTATTCAGCATTCCTAAAGTCATGTATATCTGATTTGGCAAACGTGAACTCAAAATATTTATATATTAAAAATTATATTGATGAAATTGTATTTAATATATTTTATGTTTCTAAAGTTTTATTTTCTTTTTCAATCCCATTAAAAACTCTAACACTGACTGCACATAGCAAGCTTATGAAATATTTTTCTTAAATTGGATAACATATTAATAGTATATTCATATATTTAAGTAAAATTAAACACTTTTATATTTATAGTATCAATTTGGGGCAGAAAAGTAAAACAAACTCTATAGCACGAAGAAAGAAGTAAAAAAATCTGGAAAGCTCATTTTAGACTCCCAAAGGGATTAATAGTAGGTACTAGATAGATGTGAAAAATTGTGTATTGGTATTTATTTATCTCTATACAATGTATACCATCTAAAACCCAAAGTGCCTATATTCTAACAGTTATACTTTTTGTCTTTGGAAAACTACGTATCACTGAAACTTAAACATATATAAATGCAGTAATAATAATTATAAAAGTACATGGAAAGTAGTATTACTAAAGTTTAGAAAAATAATATGAAACTTCATTTAAAAATACACTGCTCAAATAAAAATAAATAATTTTATTTAATGTATTTTTCTGTGGAAAATTGTTTAGTTAATTTGCTTCTGGATTCAATAAGCCTATTGATATTCATCAAATATTTAGTAATCAGCTCTATGCTCCCTGACATCCATGATTTCAGTCAGTTTTTGTGAAATGTGTCAAGCTATAAATTTACAATACATTGTGTGGAGGTTGAATTTTTCCCAAGGAATAATATGAAAACTTTTGTACATTTCTATTTTACTTATAAAATATTAAACAATAATATCTCAGAATATATCACGTAAAGTTAATAATATTAAAATTTGCAAAAACTTGTATTGTGTTATATGTACAAGTAGCAAAGTGCCCACTCTAGGTGAGGGTTAAAAGAGAATAAACCTGACAGGTGAACTAAAAAGTACTGAATAGTAGTGTGCACTCATTTATATGGCAACCTCTGGGGAACTCCTTGGGGAAAACTATTTTTAACCAAATCTGTAACTGACATGAGGACATATACATATGTTTTTGACAGATTTGGAGGCCCGAATGGAAATCAAGTCGTAGGAAACTAATTAGGTGTTTGATAGAATTCATCATAAAGAAAAATATCTGGCACAGAAGTCCAACTTAGCATTAGAACATACAGTTTAGATGGGATTGGTGATTTTGAGAACTAGAAACAGCCGAACCCAGTAACTCAGTGGGTATACAGATGTCTGGAGAAAAAGAGTATGATGCATTTGAATGGGAAAGACTGTTCTGGTAAGCTCTGCAACATGAAAAAAAATATGTGCATAATTTAGGGGAAGAGACTACAAAAATTCAGTGATTTAGAAGCCTTCAAATATGGGGAATATTGGGAAATAAATGTTTATAAATATAAATTTTGAAAAATTGTGGCAATTCAAATTTGGACAATATTTGAAAATATAAATATGGTTTTATTTATAAAGTGTTTTCATTTGTAAATTAAAGGGGTACAATAAAGGATAATTATTTTCAATAGGAATTTTTTCAATATTGAAATTATTTACAGAAATTGAAAAGCAAAACAACTCTACAATGTACCTATATTTATAAAATATGCATGATGTTATATATGGGGTTTTACTTCTTCATGAGGTGTTACATTTTGAAGTATCTTTTGTATTTCTTTTCTTCGTTTTCTCTTTCCATTTTTCTTCCACTCCTGTACCCCACATCCTTTTCTGACATTCAAAACATCCTCATTCATCTCAAGAAATGTAAGTTATCAAAACACTACTGGTAACCTTCAGGGTTTACCTGAGGAAAACTAGATAGAATATACAGAGTCTTTGTAGAGAATAATAGAATATGACTAGACATGACCTCTCTTGCTTGGTAGAGGAAGCAATCTAAAGAAAAAGTAAGTGGATAAACATTATTGAGAAACCAGTGGGACACAAATATTCATTAATTTTATACCAAATATAACTAAAATGAACTTGGTTCAAAGCTAATATATTAATTGACCACTGGGAACTAAAAATAGCACAAAATCTCCCAAACACTTTACTACTAATAAATTTAGAAATGTGTTCTAAAGGTGTTTTTCTTTAATGTAAGATTAAAATACCAAGAGTTTAAAATTTACCATGCAATTTGATATGTATACATGTGCCATGTTGGTGTGCTGCACCCATTAACTTGTCATTTAGCATTAGGTATATCTCCTAATGCTATCCGTCTCCCCTCCCCCGACCCCACGACAGGCCCTGGTGTGTAATGTTCTCCTTCCTGTGTCCAAGTGTTCTCATTGTTCAATTCCCACCTATGAATGAGAACATGCAGTGTTTGATTTTCTGTCCTTGTGATACTTTGCTGAGAATGATGGTTTCCAGTTTCATCCATGTCCCTACAAAGGACATGAACTCATCCTTTTTATGGCTGTGTAGTATTCCATGGTATATATGTGCCACATTTTTTAATCTATTCTATCATTGATGGACATTTGGGTTGGTTCCAAGTCTTTGCTATTGTGAATAGTGCCACAATAAACATACATGTGCATGTGTCTTTATAGCAGCATGATTTATAATCCTTTGGGCATATACCCAGTAATGGGATGGCTGGGTCAAATGGTATTTCTAGTTCTAGATCCTTGAGGAATCGCCACACTGTCTTCCACAATGGTTGAACTAGTTTACAGTCCCACCAATAGTGTAAAAGTGTTCCTATTTCTCCACATCCCTGACTTTTAAGATCACCATTCTAATGGTGTGAGATGGTACTCATTGTGGTTTTGATTCATTTCTCGATGGCCATGATGATGGGCATTTTTATGTCTTCTTTTGAGAAGTTTCTGTTCATATCCTTTGCCCACTTTTTGATGGGGTTGTTTGTTTTTTTCTTGTAAATTTGTTTGAGTTCTTTGTAGATTCTGGATATTAGCCCTTAGTCAGATGAGTAGATTGCAAAATTTTTCTCCCACTCTGTAGGTTGCCTGTTCACTCTGATGGTAGTTTCTTTTGCTGTGCAGAAGCTCTTTAGTTTAATTAGATCCCATTTGTCAATTTTGGCTTTTGTTGCAATTGCTTTTGGTGTTTCGGACATGAAGTCCTTGCCCACGCCTATGGCCTGAATGGTCTTGCCTAGGTTTTCTTCTAGGGTTTTTAAGGGTTTAGGTCTAACATTTAAGTCTTTAATCCATCTTGAATTAATTTTTGTATAAGGTGTAAGGAAGAGATCCAGTTTCAGCTTTCTACATAAGGCTAGCCAGTTTTCCCAGCACCATTTATTAAATAGGGAATCCTTTCCCCATTTCTTATTTTTGTCACATTTGTCAAAGATCAGATGGTTGTAGATGTGTGGTATTATTTCTGAGGGCTCTGTTCTGTTCCATTTGTTTGTTTCTCTGTTTTGGTACCAGTACCATGCTGTTTTGGTTACTGTAGACTTGTAGTATAGTTTGAAGTCAGATAGCGTGATGCCTCCAGCTTTGTTCTTTTTGCTTAGGATTGTCTTGGTAATGCGGGCTTTTTTTGGTTCCATATTAACTTTAAAGTAGTTTTTTCCAATTCTGTGAAGAAAGTCATTGGTAGCTTGATAGGGATGGCATTGAATCTATAAATTACCTTGGGCAGTATGGCCATTTTCACGATATTGATTCTTCCTATCCATGAGCACGAGGGACACATTTAAAGCAGTGTGTAGAGGGAAATTTATAGCACTAAATGCCCACAAGAGAAAGCAAGAAAGATCTAAAATTCACACCCTAACATCACAATTAAAAGAACTAGAGAAACAAGAGCAAACACATTCAAAAGCTAGCAGAAGGCAAGAAATAACTAAGATTAGAGCAGAACTGAAGGAGATAGAGACACACAAAACCTTTAAAAAATCAGTAAATCCAGGAGCTGGTTTTTTGAAAAGATCAACAATATTGATAGATCGCTAGCAACACTGATAAGAAGAAAAGAGAGAAGAATCAATTAGATGCAGTAAAAAATGATAAAGGGGATATCACCACTGATCCCACAGAAATACAAACTACCATCAGAGAATACTATAAACACCTCTATTCAAATAAAATAGAAAATCTAGAAGAAATTTATAAATTCCTGGACACATACACCCTCCCAAGACTAAACCAGGAAGAAGTTGAATCCCTGAATAGACCAATAACAGGCTCTGAAATTGAGGCAATAATTAATAGCCTACCAACCAAAAAAAAGTCCAGGACCAGATGGATTCACGGCCGAATTCTACCAGAGGTACAAGGAGGAGCTGGTACCATTCCTTCTGAAACTATTCCAATCAATAGAAAAAGAGGGAATCCTCCCTAAC